>NC_092198.1:16295000-16595000 GCF_043641665.1 Enoplosus armatus | reverse complement strand
TCCTTTTTTGGCAAATTCAACTGCTGGCAGGTTGTCGGTGTAAGCAGCTGAGTTACTTCTAAATCTTCTCCAACTCTCATCAATCTCCAGACAAACTGAGAAATAACACATTATTTACAGCCATGATCTGCAAGACTAGATGCAGATCAAAGCTGAGCTCCGCGCACTGATTGAAACCTTAGAGCAGCCCAAAATAAAAGCCCTCTTCCTCGTTGATAACTGATTAGCTCTAGCAGAGTAACTGGCAGAAACATGCCTTGTTCTAGGAAACATCAGAGGACTGAGAGGAGAGAGACACACTTCCTCTGCTCAGGATTTCTCACATTGTACAGAAGCTTGTAGTAATGATCTTCCAGTTTTTCCTCTTAAACCCTGGAAGGAAAACATCACCCAGAGATGCACTCTCGCTGTTGGAAAGCATCCGTCTGTGATGTTTCAGTGCATTCTGGGTAAAATGCTTTGATCGTGTTATAGTTCACTTTTTCATTGTTTGCACCTTCAGCGTTGCGTGTCGACTTCTGGGTTTCATTTCCTGTATTTTGGGAATACAGAAGGATCATGACGTTGTTTCGTGCAATTAGCTTTACAGGCATGAAGGTGTGGCGTAGCTAGTGAGCCAAACAACTGTGTATCTATGACTGCTGCTACGTTTCTTTTTTTTTTTATGATGAAATCCATATCTCTGCCACCTCTTCGATGGATTACTATGTGTATTTTATGTCAGTGTCCTCGTAAAATTGCAGGATTATAGAGAAAGAAAAACATTTTATAGAGGGACTGGATACCAAAATGACTTCTTTATCATTAAAGTTTTAGATCACTGAAAAAAAAAAGTATATAGTAATTCCTCCATATGAGTTGACGTTTGGCTAGTTATTGGTGGTGAATACCAAACAAGACTAAGAGTCTACAGCCATGTCAGCGGCTCTGTAAGCCTGCTAGGCACACTGGTGCTTTGAGCTAAATGCTAATATGCTCACTGTGACAATTCATATGTAACAAAGTTTGTGCCAGTTCGTCGAGTAGATGTTGAGATATCCTGCTGGAATAAGTGAATATTTTGACCTGCTGGGGGCACTGGATGAAAAGTCAGGGGATCGCCACAATTATTAGGAATCGTCATCTGGGGACCGTGAATTTCATGAATGTCAAAATTTCAAGGCAGTCCATCCTGTAGAGATATTTCAGTCTGGCAACAATAACAACAGCTCTTATAACAGCTATCTAATATTTTTCAATGGTAGATTTCACTTGAGCTTGATTTATATATTGACATCATGCTGAAATGTGCAGGTGTTTACATGTCATGTCTACACAATGCAGGATTACGTGTTCACATCCATTTGATTGACAACTGGCTGCGGCTAAATATGTCTCCGTGAGACTGATGTTTCTGAAGCCTGGGTACCCACAATCCTCCCTGCCACCCATGTGCAAAGTAATTGATTGTCTTTTATGTCTGCTTAGACATGCAGCACCTATAAATATAACTTACCATAAGGCAGCTGTGAGCATGGTGTAGAATGAAGCATCAGTCTTACTTATAAAATACGAAATGTTGCAGCAAAAATGTGTAATTTGAATATCATCAGCTTCATGTTCTGATCCCGGTTACTGAGACTTTGTAATATCCACCACACGGAGCAGTTAGACTTTAGGCAGCAGGGTGGTTTGCCAAACTGACTGGTGTACTCTGACAGTTTTCTCTGACTTGGTTGGCATGCTAACCTGTGAGTGAGCAATGAGTGATGGCTCAAGCAAAGCTCACGGCCATCTGCGTTTCGGTTGGTGGTACATAACATTTTGTCCTCCAGTGACTCACTTTGAGTCCGTGGATCAGAGAAAAGGAGCTCAGGGGGAAAACAAAACGGCAGGCAGAGGAAGGAAGTCTTAGGTGATCTCCAGTTGTAATTCAACTGATTGCTATTCAGTGTTAAATGCCAGACTCCCAGTTTAGGTCTGTCCGGTACACACCAAATAATGTCGGTCATTTAGGTTCGCCACTCACTCCACACTGCATGAACACAACTAACTCAAACTAACCTTGAAACACACGTTTCTCTGTGTATACATATAAGAATAAAGATAAATCAAAGTTATTTAAGTTAAGTCAAAGTTATTTTTGAAGGTTTTGTTAAGGATTATAGTGGAACCCAACAGGTTAAACCCATGAAGTGCTAAGTGCTTTCTTGCTTCACATGGTTCATATTACAGTGATGCTGGATGAGAGGCAGATCGGAGTTCACTCAGGACTCATAAGCATTTTGCGGCAGCTTTAATATCCTGCCTCTTTCCTGCATGATGTTCCACATTCAAGGGTTTTTCAGGAGGGAGCTCTGGCTCACAGAATCCGAGCCAGAATTTCCCAGATACCTCGCTAATGTATCAGCAGCAACCTCATCAATATGGAGAGGCCAACTAAGGTTGAATAAACAGAATCTGTCTTGGTTCCCGCCGGTATTCCCCTGATCTGATCGCTGCTGTCCTTCAGAAACATGACAGTTCAGTTGCTCATGCTTTTTACTAAAACAGGCTAAACTAGTAATTAAGGTTATCACACGGCCTCTTCATGAGTCAGCTCCATCTGAATATAGGCCACATGTACTGTAAGCAGATACTTGTCTTTTTGCCAGTAAGCAACTAACTTAGAGCTCATTTTTCACATGTGGCACTTGCTCATAATTCTGCGTGAAATGCTGCGAAAACTATAGAGACGAATGAGACCGCTGTCTGGTGCCTCCATAAATAGACACAATCCAGCTATAAAGCTCTTTGTGTTAATGTTAGAGAGCTGCAGCTGCACCTGGCTCATGATAAATGATAGTTTACTCCAGTTCTACGACGACCACACTGAACTTTTTCTCAATTATGCTAAACAATGACTAATCACCAGCAATTGTGATGAATAGATTTGATTTGTTTCACAACAGTAGTGAGGGGGTCATCGGATCTGAATCTCATCTGTGTCTGGCTGCAAGAGAGGCGTCGCCACGTTCTGTATCACAGTATTGGCAGATGGATGTTTCCATTGTTAGCCCTTCCCCCCCTTTGAAAGCCTCTGTAATTTCAGAAGGACACTCCGTATTGAAATACTGTCTGTCAAATACTGGGTTTGTTTATGCTTTTATTGATTTAATATTTTGTGTTTGAAGACACTTTTTCATGTACAAATCAAACGGCCTTGCTTCAAAAAAAGAAACAAACATAACAGAAAGATTGACAGGTAGCAAAACAGCATTTAAGGACTCAAATAAAAACTTTAAAGGTTTCTTAAACTGGCAGTTTGATGCAGATTTGAAAGAAAAATCTGGTAATGCACTTAGTCGCCAGTACATGGTATCTTTACAGTGTACACTACATTTATTCTGTATCTTAAAACAGTTTTGCACATTATTATATACGTTTTGTTGTTACAACTGTCTTATTTTTAGCCAACTATTGCCATGATTGCCATGAAATTTTGTAAAGACGTTCATGGTTCCCAGACGATATACCCTAACCACTTTGGTGATGCCCTGACTTTTCCATTAGTGCCATGAGGTTGACATTGGTGGTTTGGAGTGACATATCACATTATTCAATGACATTTGGTGCAGACATTAACGCCCCCCTCGGGATGAATTGTAATAACTTTAGTGATCCCCTGACTTTTCATTCAGCCAATACTTTTTGGTTTGCGAACAAAAACCTGCAAAATGACATCCGATCCCCAATTAGCAAATATTAGCATGTTAACACACTAGACTAAGATGGTGAACGTGGTCAACATTATAGCCTCTAAACTTCAGCGTGTTATTGTGAGCATGTTAGCATTGAGCCCAAAGCACTGCTGTATCTCAGTACAGCTTCACAGAGCTGCTAGCATGACAGCAGACTCTTGGTCTTGTTGCAACTACAAATGTCCAATTTTTTCTTTTTCTCTATTTTAAGCAAGTTGCATTGTCTTGGAATGAGAAGAGTATGTTTTGTTGTATGCAAGTATCGTGACAATAAAGCTAAATTAAATTGCATTGATAGACACTCTCTGTCCTGCTCTCTTCTGATGTGGTTTGCAGTCAAAATTCATCATCAAACAACTTACAGTATATCTCAGGAAATATACTGGCAAATACGCTGTCAACCTGCGTTCAATATGTTCAGTTTGTCAGTATACAATATATGTTTGTGGAGATACTGTGTGTTGTTTCATTTGTCATAAAGTAAAAAGTCAAAGTCAAAGTGTTTTGGTTGTGAAATAGGAAACAAAATGCACTGCAAGCAGGAAAAAGAAGGCAAATCAGCACTTGTTTATCTCCCTCTTCCTGCTAAAGTTATGCGAAATGCAATGAAGTGGGGACGTCTCACCTGGGTGAACACCGCAGCTCTCTGCTGCCGTATGTGGACTGATGATACGGCCTTTGCAAGCGTCCTCATACACATTTTATGATTCATAAGTTAGAACGACTAATATGGGTGAACGCGCTGCACTCTAAGCTGAAAGTCGGGAGTCACAAAAACATACCAACTCCACCTTATCACATGCAGGCATCCGTCGACTGTACGTACATCCTATAATCCTGGATGAAAGAAAGAAAGAGTACTGTATATTACTGGAGTGTTTTAATTTATCTGAGGTAGCACGTTTAAGGAGAACCATTTATCTTCTGAGCTGACTTGTCATAATTGCATGAATTCTTAGCTGCAAATTAACTGTTAACTGTCTTTTAATTAAGTGTAAAAATAACCAGTTGTGGTTTTACGGGGGTCGGACTATTTCTTGGCTGGGAGCAGTGACCACCTGAAACTTGTTGTGAGCTTTAGAGGTGCTAGTATGTGGATTTGTTTTTACTGTTTCTAGTTCTCGTCTGAAGTCTAAGCTAAGCTAACCAGCTGCTGGCTTCTCATCTAACTCTTATTTATTCTTGTTCTGTTTTGCATCTGATTCATTAGTTTTTGTAGTGTGTGTGTGTGTTTCATGTTCCATCCTGTTTTGTTCATTTGACATTCCTGATATCCCAGAAATAAAAGGTCTTTAAGTGCGAATGTGGAGGGTTAATGACATGTCGGTGGCCTCTCTGCTGTTTGCAGATATTTTGTCCTGCTGGCCTCATTGGGCCATAATCCTCAAAGTGCACTGAAGCAGTTTGCACTTCAGCTTGACACAGTTCAAATGAGGACCACTGCCTCTGGGAGTCAGAGTTCACAATCCTCCCAGAACAGAGAGGCCCGTCCCATCCGGACTGACTGCCTGTCATGCAGGCTTTGTGTCAGACTGTGGCGGTGAACAGATATGAGCGGGGCAGCTGGTGAGGATGCCCGCTGGGCGCCTCCTGTCTGGAGGTAAGACTGACTGGAAGGAGACCTCGGGCCGACCCAGTACACACTAGAGGACTACGTATCCCATCTGGACTGGGAATGCCTGAGGCTCCAACTCATTAAATCTTACTACTAACAACAATAACTGCATGTTAATCAGAATTTTAGAAAAGTATCACATTTAACAACTGATGTTTAGTTTGTGGATAAAAGACTAAATGCATTCGTAATGAGTTATACTTTATTTATACTTTATTATTCCAAACAGTGTGAGACATCTCAGGACCTTTGTTGTATTAAGAAACAATGATACTCATCATGTCTGGATCTTATAGACGCTGGTTACTTGCACTGTGCATTTGCAGGTAATGATAAATTACCCCTGAGATACGTCTCGGGTCACGACAAACTTTTAATGGCAGACAAAACAAAAAGGCATCTGAATGAAATAATGACCAAATATCTGCAGCTCCTCCTCCCGAGGTAACAATCAGAAAGTGATAACAATATTGACAGTAGCAATATTAAATCCAGTAACTTTTATTAATGTGAAATGATATCACCTCTATGAGACTTTCTGCTGCAGGATGATGCCAGACTAAAGCAAGCATAAAATCATTAAGCTTCATTTAATTCAATTTGATCTGAATGTTTGTGTGCAAAATGTTCAAAATCACCACAGAGAGGCAAACTGCTCTAAAATGCATCAATAAAACTGAAAACTGGTTCCCAACCTTTTTGGCTGGTGGCCCCTTATTACAGGCTGCATATGAGTCGTGAGCAGTTCATCCCAGTGATCTCTATTTTAATGTCATTTTAAATTCTAGCGGAGATCCCAAAATTTCCAAAGGTAACAAATAACTTAATGTGTATAAGATGACGCACAGAACAGCTGGAAATCAACTTGATGGATTGGTGCAGCCATAAAAACAGAGATTCTCTGGCTTTAAATATGCCACTTATTATAAACATCATATAGCGTCAGTGAAAAGCTGGGGCAAACCCATTTAATATACAATAACACAGTGGAATAAGAGCATTTTAGTAACCTTAAAGGCCCTGAAAATGTATTTCTTTAATCAGCTTCTTTCTATGAGCGATGTGGTCCTTTCTTCCAAAGTTAGACCAGTTTCGATTATTTCACATGAGAGATTTTGTGTCTTTCTCTGTGCTCTTCTCACTGGTTTGAAGTGGGCGGGGGTCTGTTAGAAAAAAGTGATGTTGCTTAATCCCATGCATCAATCAGGATTTAGGTCCAACATTTGTAACAAAATCACTGTCTATGTAATCAGATCAAACCGCACCCACACAGATTATCTGAGGATATAAGAAAATGATGATATAAGAAAGAAGATTATAATTATAAGAAAACTGGACAAGTGGGTAATTAGAGGACTGCAAAGGTAAAACTCAAAGCAAAGATTTAAGAAAAGTAAACATAAACCAAAATAAATATAATTTTGCATAAAAAAATGTGGGTTTTTTTCTTGTTTTTTGCGAAACTTCCTGTGACCCCTCAGATGATAAAGATGCTTTTAGCATAACAGCAAAAAGTGCAATATCGAGATACAATCCAGAAATAATGCACTTCTTACATGAGATAACATTGCAACAAGGAAAGGAACTGCAACTACAAGGTGAATTACAAATTGGGAAAAATGTTAAAACCCATCACTTCCTGTGGGAATTATCAGAAAACTCAAAATGGAAACAGGACGTTCATTGGAACATAAAAGAAGAATTTACAGTCAACTGCAGATTCAGAGATTCATTTAGTCCGGACAGCAGGCCCGTTACGAAACTTAAAAGAAAGAAAAAGCGTATACATACTTTAAGCAACCAAACCAAAGCTCACACTCTGACCTACTGTATGCACCTACCTGCCTGTCTGTGAAGTGCAAACATCCTATCTCTCCACTGAACTGGCACGACTGCCTTAGATATACTGTTGGCATGACAACCGGTGAGGACTGAAATGACTAGTCACATGACACAGCCAAGGTTGAGCACAGACAAAGCTAGAGAACATAATCATTTTTTCCACAGGGAAACACACACAACAGTCAGCGTTGCACCCACAAAAGGGACCAATAACAAGATGTTCTGTGCCAATTATCCCAGGGACATCCAGTAGGTGCAAAGATGCCTCCTCTGCCGCACAACAGAGCTGAAGTGGGTGTATATTCCAGCCCAGCACATCGTGATCCGACAAGTGTTACTGAGCTGTGCACAAATGGTGCATTACGGCTCCTTGAGGAGAGGTGAGAAGACAAAAGAACACAAGGAGAACGTGTAGAAAACTGTAAACATCTGTTTTCTGGAACAAGGCTAAGCTTGGGCGTCATGGCAACCCAGTCTCCCTTCAAATGAGATGTTGCCGTTGCTGCATCATGAGGGACAGATACAGTCATGGAGAGCCGGTCCCAGCTGTGTGAGCACAGAGGGGCTGCAGTCATTCACACTACTGTCCAGCATCCGAGACTCCAGCAGAAGACTGCTGCAAGTGCTACACACAGACACACAACCCTTACTGAGACAGGCCAAGATCTCCAGTCACAATAACAGGTGCTACATTATGCACAGCTTTGTTTAAACATGAACATACTGTACCTGCAGTGTATGTCCATCAGCTCACAATCCTGATTCTTGATCCAAGGGAGTGCATTTTGAAGCTGTAAAATGTACCCAGGAGGAAAAGGTCTCTGCCCGTCCAAGTGAGGTGTGGTGTCTTTCTACAACACCTGTTAAACACACAGGTGAACACAGTGATAATAAAAACCTCTGACTCTAAACTTTGTCAAACACATGCATAAAACCATCTGACATTTTTGGTTCAAATCTGAACAAGGTTTTCTGCACTTTGCCAGCCTCAAAATGGGTGAGAGAGAGAGAGAGAGAGAGAGAGAGAGAGAGAGAGAGAGAGAGAGAGAGAGAGAGAGGGTATTTTACAGAGTTCATTTCCCAGAAATGCCTGTTTACCAGCCTGTAGGCTTTATCTCCATTAGAGTGACCGTAGAAAAACTCCAAATGCTTCTCTGTGATGATGAAAAGTATCAAATAAAACTTTAAGGTGAAAATCTAAACTACAGTGACATAAAGGCTCATTTTGTACAAGTCCTTAGTATTCGCTTTGCATCCACACCGTGTCCTGATATGATTTATGGAGGCAGACTACGTTTTCCATCCACATCCACATTAAAATTAGATTTTTCTGTGCCGAAATACAGATGCAGATAAGATAGCAAGAAACTTTAATTACTCTTTGGGTGCAACTGCTGCAGCAGTCTTACTGTCATAAGACACAATGAAGACAAATCTAAATAAGAAGAGCAAGTGGGTTTCTGAACTTAAAACTTAAGCTCTGGAACACAAACGGAAGTACAAATACATGACTTCACTGAGGAGCAATTATGCACAGCAGCATTTTAAGTAGCAACAAGAAGCCCTTGAGAATGAAAAAGTATGAGTGAGTTGAAAAATACTGCAGTTAGTAAGTTAGTTATTTCACTTCATTGTGTCATGTACATGCAAGTTCCCAGCCCTTATGGACATATAAGACACATTTATCAGACAAGAAAGGAACTTCTTACATGTAACATCTCCTGTCCCAAACTCTACAAATAAAACCTGCCTTCCTAAAACACAACTCAAGTTTGTTTTATTCCACAAATTCTTCTTCCTTGTCAAAACCTGGCACCTACATTACCCACAATGCAACGTGACCGTCGACAGTCTGGTCAGAGATTCAGGTGTATTATGCCAGTAGTGGCAAATGTAGCAATGAGCCACTAGCCTCCAGCAGAGATGAGCAGCTGCCTAAAGAGGTCTGGTACGCTCACTTCTTTCTAACTCCACACACAGATTCTTTTCATTTTCAGACTTGTGGTCTTCAGACTCAACCGATGCTGACTTAAGTGACATCACTAGAGGACATTTATCAGACTTCAGTCCCTCTGGAGCCTTGAAAGGCTTTATACAACGTACATCTGTAGTAGTCCTCCTGTAGAACCTGTAAAAATATGCGTTGGGAAATGACAGCATATTTACAGGATATGAAAAAATGTGCACCATGTTGAGATTAATTATCCATTTATATCTCGAGGTGTCTCTGTGTGTGTCTGTGCCTTCTACATTAGCAGGCAGCTTGGCAAGTATGTTTACGTCACAGATTTAGATTGTACTAAATGTACAGATCTGTGTCTGTCGATCATTTTAACACCCCGGCCGGGAAATACAGCACAATATGTACAGTGCAGAGAAAAAAGGACACGTCGCGAGGTTCCTGTGCATGATTCTGTTCATAATCAGGATAATAATGCACTTATTGTGTACACAGTGATTTACAAAAGGACACAAAACCAAGAAATGCAGAGATCAGAGTGAAATCAATCATCACGATTTAACAAATAAACATTAAAACTACAAATGCAGTATAGGTGCAGAGTAACACAGAATAAAAACAATTTAAGAAAAAGCAAGTAAACGACTAAAATTAGATTTGATCAATGACACGAAACACACATGAAAAATGCAAACCCATGTTGTCATTACCTGCACCAAGAAGAGGCCTCCACATAAATACAAACTTGATGAGCCTGGCAGTGTGTGTGTGTGTGTGTGTGTGTGTGTGTGTGTGTTTGTACAGACATGCTAAGATGGAGTTTAGGATGAGTGATGGTGGAGGCTGCAGTGGGAAGAAGGCTGAGGATGTGACTGACGGACGAGCTGGAGGAGGGGACGGACGGCTGTCATCTCCCCCTCGTGCTATTTACATCTTTTACAGAATTTGTGCACACTCACCATGTTGTCACAAAATAACAACACTTACTTTTCAAAATAGAAGAGGAGGAGGTTTACAGAGCTGACAAGAAGTGAAAGGGTTCAAGGGTGCTCATTTGTCACTACTCTGAACAGAAAATCAAGAAAAAAATGTCATGTTGGGACGTTAAAAAGGCAGTTATTTTAATTTTGTCTTCAAGAAAGATGCTGTTTTTGTTGTCTGAGGATCAGGAGCGTAGGAGTGAGTACCCAAACATGGGGAGGCCCCTCAAAGTTTGTTTTTATCTGCAAATTTTGAAATGTCATGTTATTACCATTACAAGTAAACTATTACTGTTGGCTGCATTACTAGTTTCACAGACTATTTCTTGTATCTAAAATAATATAGACAAAAATATTTCGCCTTTAAACTTTGCGCTGATGGCGGAGGGAAAACAATCACGGGGAAAGCAGCTGTTGACAAAAGAGAGAACTTTGTGAACACAACATGCCAGCAGCGTTTCAGAGTGGTTTAATGTTGACATGTAACCTGGATAGTTGGTTAATGTTATAATAGTTAGCTTGCTGACAAAGCAGCACTGCCTTCAGTTTGAGAATCTTTTTTTCTGTATATATAGATTGAACCTTTAGGTTTCTAAACTTTTATTATGCTACTTTATGTATATAAAACATATTTTATGTACAGTAATACGTATAATGTTGAAATGACAGTATGTTGAGAAAAGTTGCTGGGGTTTTTTTACAGAAAAAAGATGATTATAATAACAGGTGCATGTGTTTACTTGTTGGCGGTGGATTTAATAAAAGAGGTAAGGGGCCCACAGAGGCTGCAAAGGGACAGGGCCCAGATTTTTGTTTGAGGATAACACAGCATAAAACGCTGTTGTTGTCTGAAAAGCTCAAAGCTCAAGTGATCAATTTGAGCCTTAAAAAATGTGAAAACAGGTGGCACCGTACTTCAATTACAGATTTGGGGCTTTAAGTTAGACGAGGCGGCAGCTCTGGAGGTGTTTGTCGTCTAAAGCACTGTCTAACTGAGGAGATAAAACACGGCACTGTCAATACCTCATTGCTCTTAGAGACTGGATTCTGTGGTCTTAGCTGTTAAATACAAAGAAAATTATTATAAACTTAAACTTAAAGTTCAGGAACAAAAGCCAGGCCACATGTTTAGTTTCATGTCCCAACCTGCAGTATTTAGGTATAACTAGCCCCACTTTTTTCCTTTTTGTCTTCTTACATACTTGTGACAATGTTGCACCCACCCTGAGCGTCGACCCCCTGGGCTCTTTGACTTGACTTTCGTCAGTTCTCGATCCCCTCATGTGTGACCCTTTTTTCATCTCTGTCCAGACCTTCTTTGATCCCTCCGTCCCTACACTTCATTTCATTGAGCTAATCAATACATTCGTCAGTGCATTTAAGATCATTTGGGTTTTTTTTCTAGTATGGCCTTGTGGGACTACTTGCTGTTTTTCCTTTAAATTAGTTTGCGAAATAACAAGATAAACAGCCAAGCTCCAGACAGCTTAGCTCAAGGTAGTTCCACCAGACAGAAAAGAGTATACAGGTCTATATTTTCAAGGGCTTGATTAAGTGCTGATGCTATTTATTAGTTTTTTAAGACAGAGAATCAACTCAGGAACGGTAGTTGTGATATTATGACGTGCTGAGGGCTCTGCTAGCATGTATTTTTTAAAACACTGACCATGTCCTTTGCTCATTACTCAAGGCCAATCAACCCAGATCACAGGCCATAGCTTTAATGTGGCCTTAATCTGGGACTTGTTGTCCCAGATGCTTCATATACCTCAAGAGGTACACAAATCATTTTACCACCTCTACCTGTGCTGTGACAGGTTGTATCCAATATCTCACAAGAAAAAAGCAGATCATTTTATGGAAAAGTCAGAAAAAATATACATATTTTTATGTAACTGAAATATATATTTTTCTTTCTTATCCTTTTTATCATCTTGTGATCCCTAGTGCACTCGTATCTTTTGCTTCCCCCAAATCCGATGGGATGAAATCATTGATCCATAATCAAACAGCATCCAACTGCTGCTATCTGAAAGTATGACACAGCATTTTGAGATCTGAGAGCATCAATCAGCTGAGTCAGAGCAGACTGTACAATATATTCCTCATCTGAAGGATTTAGTTGTCGTTTCAGAGAGGTGGTAATCCCAAGATGTTCTGATACAAGGAGACGTTCATTAATGCCGTCCACTATTAAACCACCATGCTGAACAAGACAGAGCCTGTTTGTTTCGAGTTAGAGGGCACTCTTTGATGTAGCGGGGGGCCAATATTGTCGGGGAATCCGGTCTCTTAAATCCTTACAAAATAATGCTGTAAGTCAGATCAGCGGCGCTTTGTGTTGCCTCTGCTCATATAGACAAAGAGCCCGTGCAGCAGTCTCACAAAGGCTTTCCTCTGCTCTCCTTGCTAAAGCTCTCATTTCAAAGCTCTTCCTCCAGCTCCATTATATCAATTACAAACACCCCCTCACACTACAATCCTGACTCGATTTTCTGCTCTTGGATTTCAAAAATGCATAATTACAAATGGCAGCTGGGGTGCAATTTCCAACATCTATTTTCTTTCCAGCCTCACGGCCAAATAGACTGCAGGTCTGATTTGAAGCGGAAATGTCTTTTTGATGCATAGAAATTTTGAAAAGCAATTTGTATTATATTTCTACCATTGTGTGGGGTTTGGGCTTGTGTGTGTGTGTGTGTGTGTGTGTGTGTGTGTGTGTGTGTGTGAATCATTCTTTGCAATGTTCAACAGCGTGAAAAAATGACTAATTATTTCCGTTTTCTCTAGCTGGAGAAATGACAGAATAAAGACATTGCTGTGTGTTTTCATTCACATGTCAATCACTCTGTTTTAGGCCTTTTGAAAAGTGTCAGAGTCTATAAGCACACCAGCTACTGTAGCGAGCACACTGTTGGCAAAATGAAGCTCGGAGTTTCCCCACTCTTGTGTCTCATCCTCCGCTATCAAATACCTCGCCAACGACACCAAGTCATGTCATTAGTGTAGCTGGAAGCGGGGGAGAGGCGGAGCTCGCAGGAATCAAATAGATCCCTGCGGTGACAGCTGTAGAGGCTGAGCAGGGCAACACCGACCAGCAACGCTTCTGCTGCGACATTAAGAGGGTTTTCTATTAAAGCAGGTGGGGGGAAGTTCTGCAGGATTGGCCGAAATTGCCCCTCGCTTTCAGTTATATTGGCCTGTAATTGACACCAGAAACAAAGTCATATTTTCAAATTAGAGGTGAGCAAGCTGGCTAATTAGAGTAGAGGTTCAACAGAAACTATGAAGGGAAGATACATCACCAGGCAAAGTCTGTCAGGCTGGTTATTGGCTTTCTTGGCTCACAGGATAAGTCTGGTCATACTCTATATTACTCTATATACATGCCTGTGTATCTATGGCCTGATTCATCTCATTCCTCTGTGCCAAAGCTGCATAACCCATTTTTAAAGATTTAGTGGGTTTGGAGTTGAGTGCCACAAACAGGGTAGGGATGTGCGAAAGTTGCTGCATCCTTTATCACTGCACAGGAGAATAGAAGGTTACACTTGTTAAAATAAGATGTTTGTGTACAGTACGTCTTCTGTATGGGACAGAAAGTGAGTTTTTAAAGGCACATATCTCTTGTAGAACCATTAGTATTGATGAAAATCCCTATGAAACCCTGTAATATAGTCATTTTGAAGTCAGGGCAGTAAAAAAAAACATACTTTCAGCAGACAGGTGGAGTTACAAGATACACGACAAAACTGGAAATGATGCAAAGGCTTTGACAAGTGTTGCCATTGTACACAAACCATTAAAGACCTCCATAAAAACATGATTCCTCTCACTTTGACCAGTCCCAGAGAACCAGCTAAATGTACCATGAACGGAGTGAAGCCTGTTTAGTGTTTTGGGCTCACAACCCGATCTGCTAACACTGGGAGTAATGATCTGATAACATGTGTCATGATATGACACTAAAGTCGACGCATCCTCTTGACTCACGCTCATGTACGATTATAGTCCTAAAGCCAGATGTGAGTCATCAGTGTTGCAACTTCCACATCTCAATAAATGTTCAGGTTCATTTGCGGTGGCTGTAGACAGATGTGGGCGATAACGGTGCTGTGATGGTTTGTTAGACGCAGGGAAGGTTTAAAAGCAAACCAGCAAATACATTAGCACTGTGTTCAATGACAAAAAAATCAACTGAAGCAATTTAAAGCTCCATCACATTGTAGCCTACGCAATTACAGGCAGAACTTTCACATAAACAAATGTCTTTGTTTTTCCTGTTCTCTATGGCAAATGGCTTTCCTTCAAAAGCAGGTAAACGTGAAGTCATTCAGGAAAGATTTCATATTTGGTCTTTGCACATGGGAAGTGATGATGATCGGTTTCCTTTATAATGAAGAGATAATCCCTCTGAGAACTGTTGACAGTGAGGTCTACAGCCCAATAATGTTCATAATGGATGTCAAGTGGCATCATTCAGTGCCAATGCAGGAAAGAGTGTGTGCTTTCTGAAGCAAAGCAGAGAGGCAGAGTGTGGAGGTGGTGGATGGTCTTATAACTTTCATGGAGGAAACAGAGTTTTCACAAACCTGCGATTAACATTTTCCCTTTTTATAAATAAAAAAACATAACCCTGTTCTTTCTCTGATCTCAAACAAGAGTTTCAGTTGCCTAACCCTCTCCCATAACCACCATCTCTTTCTAACCTTTAACACACCAGAGTCGCCAGGCGCAGATATTGTAGGAAGAAATCATTTTTAAAAATGTTGCAGTCCAATAAATATCAACATTGTCTGGTGATGGATTATCTTCAGTAACGGGGGCATTGTTTCTGGAAGAAAGATTTCTTTTTTTAATGTTATTTCTAAATGCTTTGAAAAGCACAAACTGTATTTAAAGATCCCCCCCCAGACAAGCTTCATTGGTTGGTCGGTTGTGTATGTTTTCTGTACAACAAGGTTCAGTTGGCTAGTTCAAAATTATGAAACGATTATGCATAGATTGTTCATTTCCAGCATTTAACTACTGGATAAAAATTGTCTCCTACTTCACTGAAAAAGTCCATTGTCAGACAAATGAAAAAAACAGCCTTCTAGGGTCAAACTACATATCTCATTCTGCACGATGACGCTCAAACATCCAAGTGAAGAAACAATAGGCAAAACATTTTTGCGTGGAGGGGGACTTTAATACTCACTTTTATACTTACTTTCTGTACCTGTTTGGCTACGAGTGTCCACGAGATGTCATCTGCCTCAAAATGTAAGACCGGCTGTCAAGATGTCCACCTCTGCCGCCATCCAGCGTAGTATAAACAGAACCACGTCTGTTTTTTTAACTACTGTAAATTCTCAAATAAACAAATTAGTGGCCAGCATGAATAGATAAAGGCCAGTCGCTAATAAAAGCTGGGTAAAAAAACAAACAGAAGAACAAAGTTTGGTATGGGGATACATAGGGTTTTTCAATCTTACATAAGACATGACAGTAAATGGCATGATTACAAGCAGCGACTAATTTCTGTGACTGTACATGCTGAAATGGAATAATCAATCCATTCAATCTCACCACAAATGTCAGTTTTATTGAAATATTAACTATTTATTGGTCATTTGGCAACGAGGCTCTTTCACCGCTAAAGCACTGATGCTGAAACACCGCAGGATTAAACTCATATGATAACAACATTTCGTCCTGCAGAGCTAGATGAATATACGATTTATTATGCCTATTCCATCCTGCTTTTTTTTTTTATTGTGTCATGTAATGATTCGGACCGATCTGCATCAGCCAGTTGGTGAATGGACTGTATTCAGCATCGTTTGTTCACAAAAGGGAACATAAAGGGAGCTTCAGAGACAGAGATCGAAGGCAAAATGAGCGTTGAGAGCAATAGAGACATATCAATAATGAAAAAGATATTTCATCAGTGTTTTGTCTCAGGTTGGCAGTGAGAGTTGCTTTACAGGGAGCACTTCAGTCCAAAGTGACAACAAAGTCTTTCTCCTGTGTCAACTCTGTCACTAAGACTGCAGTCTCATTCCAGGAGCCTTTTGTCGAGTCCATTTCCTTTACGGCTCCTCATTGGACGCAGACTCCCCACACCTCGCTGTCTCCGTTCCCCCGAACATAATGAGGCGTGGCAAGATGAGACTGTACCTTCTGGCATTATTGAAACAAGGAAAAAGTCAAGTTTATTGATATGCCCACTGAGCAAAGACTTGTGCCCTTTTCCTCCCTCCATCATTTTCATACACAGCAGCAGCAGCAGCAGCAGCAGCAGCATCACGCTGTCCTGCAGCTATACCACCTCAAAAATTACTTTTGCTGTGACAAAAGCTGCCCCCTCTTTCCTGGCTTCCATCAAATCCAATTTACTCGTCTCCAAACGGCTCCGCCGCCTCTTCGAGTATGGTAATCTGTAGATCTGCGAGACCCTGACAAGGAGAGATTCTGGAGATCATGTTTTAGTATACTTCTACAGAGAATTTGGGATGATCACGTCTGAAAATTGCGCCAAAAAGAAAACAAAAAATATATTAAAATATAAACAAATATATTCAGGCAAAAAAAAGACAAACCTGCAGGGAAAAGCTGGGTTTTATCCAGAGGAAAATATGAGCACCATCTACAAAACGAGGAAATACACAGTTTATATGATGAAATACAGCATCTGTATAAATGGCTTAGATGACAATGAAGCCTCTGGACATTAAAGCTGCCACTTGCAACCTGATATGTTGGTGATCCAAAATGGCAGCGGTTTCATGCACTTGTTTTCTATCCAAATCTACCATTCATCCAGGTCCACAAGAGGCCTCAGGCAGACTTTCTGTGGACTTAGAGACAGAGAGTCTAATTGGTGTTCAGACTTTACAAGATTACATACAACTGACTGCAGTGTTGATGTGAAGATATACTCGGAGGCTACTGTCCAAATTTAACATAGATGTATCTATATTTGAAGACATTCTGCTGTACAAGTTTATTGATGTGGAGAGTTTTGATATTGCATACATATGACTAATATACTAATATCCAGAGTTGGATTGTTGGTTTGATGTGAGGATCCTCAGCTTTGGGAATGATGTTAATATATTATTAGCAGATAGACAACGCTAATGTAAAGATTTACTGTGCGTACGCATTTCTGTTGTATCATCTAAAGCAGCATGTATAAAGCTGCACATATTTAGCATGAATGCTCAATGTCAATACCATCAAGAATTCACAAATACAACTTGTTGTTGAGATGAACTTTCATTCATATCTATGGAAATGTGTGAAGTCCCATCGCATAGCACACGTTTATCCCTTCGTGGCCCAGTGCCCTTACAGACTTGATGTGATAGACACATTAGTCATCAGTCTGTATATTTCCAGAGAATAAACATTTGGATTCAGCCTTTGAAATTGAAGAATTTCACTCCTTAGAAAAGACGTAAAGTGTTAAGTGCCAGTTAATTGCAAGCAGCAAACATTCAGCAGCACAAATGGTTGCTGATGCTTTAGAGACAAAAGATGCACACGATGGGCTTCATCCAGCTTCCTCGGGACAGAGCGCTTCCTTGATTCTGTCTAACCAGCAGACTTTACATTGAGCTTGAGTTTAAATGTTTCCTGTGAGTGGAGAGAGGATTTTCTCTCTGTGACTTTTAGTATTTTATGTGGGCAACAAACTCCATCTCATTTAGTGGAAAACTGCTGCTCTTTTCTGTCGCAGCCCAACTTTGTGAGTTATGCTGATAAGATGGTTGTAAAAGAAAAATGCTGCCAAGTGCAGCTTTAGACTTTAAAGAGCAAATCAACGGCAGTGCAGCTTTGTTTTCGTATATTTTGTTCCTTCTCCATCTCATACAGCAGGCCAGTTTGAAGGACTCATAAGGATTTGAAGAATAAACTGCAGAAAAAGGATGGAAAAGATTTATGTGAGAATATTCTTTACTCTCAACTGAGTTAATCAAAAACTACACAAAAAGGATTATCTGGATAACATTCAGACTTTCCAAACACTGTCCTCAAATTAAGTTCATTTCAAAATCAAGTCTCCATCGGCCTCACGACACCCACGTTGTGAAAACCATCAATGAGAACACAGAAAAGCTCAACAAAAGTCTCAATATAGAGAAAAATAATGAAAGACGCCTCATCAGTCAGAAGTGCAAAGGGACTGGAATAACAAATGAGTTTATACTGACAACAAATTGAAACACTCAGGAGAAATGTTTGCTGCAGGGCATCAACAGAAATGAACATTGTTGTCTGCAACATCAAGGTCACCAGAGCAATGACAACTAGGAGCAGCATCAGCGCCATGTTGGTTACCACGGGCAACAGATCCATTGAAGCAAGGCAGGACGGACGGTCAGGGTCCAGCTGCAGACCCAAACCTGAAATCTCCTATTGATCATGACATCACATCAGTGCAGCATCTGCAGGGCTCTGAATTATTTATTTGAACAGTGCTCCCCTTTGAACTACTGAACTTCGTACAGTTTGAAAATATAAGAGCGTGAGGACTGCTGCTTTGTTATAGATGGAGCAAGCTTAATGCACTATAAGGTAAAGTATGTTCAAGGTCCTGCTGTTAAGTACACGCACAGCAGAGGCTGATTCATCTCATGTCCCTCAAACAAAGGTAATGCTCTGTCAAGTGTGCTCCAAACAGGAAAATCACCTTTTTCCATTTCTGGAAAAATGTCATTAAGAGTTCAGTACTGCATTTCCACGAAACATTATAAAAATATATAAAATGAATGAATCAAATTGCAGCAGACGCTGAGATATCACAGGACTAATAGTCTGCAGCCATGCTAGCTGCTCTGTGACGCTGTATTTATGCACAGTGGCACTTTGAGCTTAATGCTAACGTCAGCATGCTCACAATGACGATGCTAAAAGGATTTCTGTTACAAATGTTGTTACAACTATCTTCCCACGTCTAATAAACTGACTATGAGGTGTAAAGTCAATGGAATGTCCCTTTAAGCCGCTCTGCAGGATTTTGGTAGTTTTCACTTTTCCCTGTTTGCATCATTTACTCAGTGCCTGCTCTATTAAAGCCCCAGTGACTGGATGCAGAGTGGGAGGGAATCAGCAGCAACGATTGCCTACATTTACACTGAAAAGGTCAGGCCATTTTTTATTGAATTTCCCCTCTTTTTTCAAAGATGTCTCCAGCGACCGTAGCGCACAGCACTGCTCCTTCTGCACCACCAACATTCGCTGTAATCAACATCAAATCACTTCACCAATACGTTTTCTGCAGTTCCACCAAGTTTTCTCCCCGCTGGCTACTGAGGAGTAAAAACCCAGAAAATTAAAGAATGAAATTTGATTCATGCTTTTTCTTTACTCCATTAACTTTGGCGCATGTGAGAATGTCAGCGAGAGGTGGAGGGACACGTTCACCCTGTAGGTGTCATTTTCTTTTTGTTTTGTGACTGACATTTTAGAGTCATTAAGAGTGACTGCAGTTTGGTCTAAAAGCTTTAAAGATGATGCTTAAAACACAAACCAGGCTGTAATTTAGCTGCATATGAAGTGCCTTTCATCATTACGGCGTGTCCTTGAACATTTTACTGAACAGGATGATAGTGCTGCAGCATGGCCTCTGGTCGACTCTCACCTTCACCGAAGCTGGTTTGAGGCATTTCAACACACAACAAGTGCAACAGAAAACAATGATGAAAATGCATTAAAGGAAAACTACACTTTTATTACAATTTGGGTTTTGTTTTCATAGCTTCCACCATTTGTTCTATTGGTTAAAATAACATTGTATCCATATATCTAGCTAGGGCAACTAGGTAACCTGTCCATCATATAAAACCATAGTTAGTTATCATATGATTTCAGTTGGGAAAAACTTAAGTCAGCTTATTCTTTAACAAAAAGGTCTATCTCTGTAGGGATCCTTTCCATAATGTTGTCAGACACTTACACCACAGAATAACAATCTGAGCCCGTCATTGGCAAAAACAAGCATTTTTATTGGACATATTTTTACGGGTGCAGTTGCCTCCAAAGATTACGTTGCGGCGATCTACTGGAGTAATTCCAAAACCTTTACTACCCATTAGTCATTTAGACCCCAAAATACATAAAAATGGGGCCCAGGTTTAAAAATACCGGCATTACCCTTTAACTTTGTCATGTTCATTGAAAAACTGCATTTGAGCAGAGAGATCAGAGTGTGAATTAACATGATGGTGGCAGCCTCGCTTTACTTCTGTTACAAATGATGCCAGCAGAACGGCTGTCTGCCGTCACAAACAACCACCTCCTGATTGCAACTTCTGATGGAGACGGAGGACCAGCGCTGCGGCATCATCGCCATTCCCTCCCAAATAGGAGTCATTTGTTACCACATGGCATCACGTCTGAGAGGAGCTCATGAGGAGGAGAATCTGCTGTAATGGATTTATGGCGCCATGCCTCCCCGACTCCAGCAACTGAAAAATTTATGCAATTAAATTTCTAATTTCAGTGGGGTAATCAGGTCAGACCTGTCTGACTTCATTATCAAGAACAAGGCTTGTTATTAAAATCAATCAGATGAAGACTTGCTTCATAATCGTGACTTTGGCGTTCACTGGAGCTCTTTTCTGAGATTAGTGGAAATGATCTCCATGGAATGTGTTTCCTTCCTCATTAAACATTTGAAAAGCAGATTTTTCCAGCATTATTTATATCCATGTTTACTTGCTAGCAGTCTTCTTCCCTGCCTGTGTCGGCACATCGCTGTATATCTTGGCGTGTTACCTGTTGATCCGTGGAATAGTGTGACACCATTAGCACAGAGGGGTCAAAACCCCCACAGGGAACCATTAATATATATGCAACATGTTTTCTTCAAACCACAAAAAAGGGTCTCTGGAGAGTTTCAAACAATGCATGCTGGGAAGTCTAGACTGACGAGACTTCAGGTCAAAGAAACTCATGTTTATACGTTTTGAATAAAAACTAGAAATTTAGATTAGTTGGTTGGTACGTTCCGGTATGATGTTTTACATTGTGTGTATTTACTTTAAAAGTTTTCTAGCTAAATGATAGTCACAGAACTCATGTCCATGTATCAGAAATAATAAAACCATGACGCAAATTACATTCAAGCTAAGAGGGAACTGGTTTCAGTTTGCAAAAGAAACGTGTCTGAACTTATGTAACAGATACAATTATTTTGTCTTGAATAATAAATATGCATTGGACGCAAACAAAACAATTTGTCAGCACACAAGCTGCTTTGAGCTCCACAGAAAGACCACCTTTGCACCTCTGATTGCAGAGACGGAGAGAACCACATAAATGCATTATTCAAAATGCAGATGATATTGAGATGATAATGACCTGCAAGTCTCTGCTGATTTAATATCGGCGTGAAGCTCAGCGGCTTCCAGCCTCCCAACACCTGAGCCAGTGAAAGACACAATCTTGGCGGCACCACCTGTGCTCATGCAAAGACGAAGAGCGTGTTTACATTTCCAGATCCATACAATCTCAGCGCTCCCCCTTCGTGCCTCCTGCATCTCCGGGGGAAGAAACACACCCAGAGAAAGCACATTATTGATGTTCCTGGATCTGCCTTTTCATGTGTTTGTGTGTGTTTTCTCAAGCTTCCACCCAAGCAATGTAGAAGGATGCAGAAACCCCTGCAAAGAGAAGACATTTTGCCAAAGGGGTTTGGAATAGAAATGGGTTTCGGAAGATATTAGATCAAGCAGCTAGTAGCTCGGCTTGAGAGGACGGAGGATGAATTTAAGTGAATGGAATTTAAGAAGAGAAAAGCGATAATAAATGTGTCTGCTGTTGCCGATCCTGCACCTGCTACAGGAGAGTGCCGATGTCTCAGCGGCAGAAACCTCATGACAAAAAGGTGAGTGAGGCTTTGATGGGAATCAGCCAGCTTTCATGTGCAGCCAGAGGGGAAGAGAGCCCTGGGAGTACAGCTCATCTATCTCTGCTATAAGGAGAACAGTCGCCTCAGGCACCAACAGAGAGGAACTCAAAACACACACAGGCCTGATTTGTTACACCCTTGTGTGTTACACTCCACTGACTTACATTTATTCCCTAACTTCAGATCTAAATTTTCCGCGCTGCATGACTAACCACTGCCGTCACCCTGATCTTAAAATAAGCACAAATTCACTCGGGCCTAAAAATAAGCCCTTTTGCTGCATGGGAGCGCTTAAAACACAGATTTCAAACAAGCTTCTGCAACACAATTGTTCTGAAATGCTCACTTATAGTCAGACAGAAATAGAAATATTGCCCGATAGTTGAATCACTTCTGTAGCATCATCCACTCTTGGTTAAGAGAGAGATTGTTCCTCATAAAAAAAAAAACCCAAAACAATAGCATAGCAAATAAATAAACCTGATGGAGACATTATCAATGCACCAGTCAACTCTTGTTACTATGTGCTGCATGCGAAAGCTGCCGAGTAAATCATTTCTACAAACACAGCAGTGGGTGATAAACTGTGCAGATGGGCAACACTCCTAGCAACAGGCCTCAACGTGGGCAACAGGGTAAGAAAAAAAAAATGTTCCCTGGCAACAAGGTTTTCCTATGGAATTAAAATAAAGGAGCAATCATGAACACGTTTGAAAATCTGATGGGAAATTATCTTCATTGCCCTCCACAGGGAGGTCAGACATCAACTACAGGACGGTGTGTTTAAGAGCTGCTGGAAGCTGTTGCTCGAGGTGATGTGTTACCCCTGTGCCAGACATCTTGTGG
Organism: Enoplosus armatus; assembly: GCF_043641665.1. Taxonomy (NCBI): domain Eukaryota; kingdom Metazoa; phylum Chordata; class Actinopteri; order Centrarchiformes; family Enoplosidae; genus Enoplosus; species Enoplosus armatus. The sequence continues at coordinate 16,572,136 of NC_092198.1, read as the reverse complement.
TAAACTGGACACATTTCCTCATGTTTTTAAGATGACAGACTGAGCGCTTTCTCCTCAGATTCCTGTGAGGAGCTGTGGATAAATATTTGTTTGTCTGGAGGCAGATGGATCTTCAGAAGTGAACTTCAATTTCACAGATAAAGTTCTGAAACTGAACTGTGATGAGTTTCATTACAACAGCAGTGAGATGGCTATTAAGCTGGGCAGACACTGTGCTTTTTTCATTAATCTTGTACATTGTGTTAACTCACCCTACACGGTACAAAGATGTAATGGCACTCGACAGAAATAATGCATGTATATATTTTGCTGATTTTCGGTTACAATCTGTGCTACATTTGGATGGAAACCTGACTACTGACTACTGTTTCCCCACCATTGGAGAAAAAATCAACCAATCAGAGCTTAGTAGGCGGCTTTATGAATGGGGACCTACATAATCAGCTACCTGATCTATGAAAAATAATTGTGTCAGAAAAATGGAGACCAACGTGGATGAAATCAGTGCAGGTGAACAAGTTGGTTTCAAGTCCATTCATTGATCTATGTGGGGAAAACTAGAAACTGTTACTGCAGCTTCTGTGCCGGCTGAAAATGACTTCAGCAGGAGGGACACATTACTCACTATTTATACGATTGGCTCGGGCAAAACAAAACCACTGACATGAACACAATGTGTGAAGTAAAATGAAATGGCAAATTCATTCTGAACTGCAGGATTAAGATAGCAAGAGGAAAAGATAAGTGAGACATTTCTCTTCCAGGATGTAAATCCTCCATCCACAGGTCATTGGACGGCTTATATAGCCTTCATCACCAGATCTCAAACCAACTGAGGGAATATCTTTGGGAAGAATGGGGTTGATCCCCCCTATAGAGTTCAGAGACTCAGAGAGCACTAAAGCCGTTCAATTTACTACCAAACTTTGGTTTATGTTGATTTGTCACCCATCTGTAGCTTGATTTCACTGCTTTTACTCCTTTGCAGTTAGTTTGTTGAAACTGTGTAATCATGTTGTCATCTCCCTGCCCACCCATGTGGCCTTTAAAACAAAAGTCCACACAGATGGGCTTCCTTTGGACAAAATCTTATGAAACGGAGAGCTGAGATCTAATCTTTATCCGTTTGGCGACTCCAGATATGAACACATTTGGAAACCCCTGACTGAGCATTATGGGTTGAACACTGGCAGCAACATTATTCTGCTAATTGAACTTAAACCAGAAAACCTGTGCAGCTTTGCCATTAATCTAAATGAGATCTCTGATACCGCAAACTATTTTTGAAATGTTGTTTCCAGATCTAAATGCATTCAGACAGCAGACTGAGCTTTGATGATGTTTACTCGTCCTTCAGTACAAATAAGGAACTAGTTGACAAAACATAAACAAGGTCTTCATTGTCAGGTGTTAATTTTAGCCATAACAATGTCCCTGTTGATAAATACCAATTAGCTCAGACTTTAAAAAAGATAAATAGGAAAACAAAAAAATAAACTAAGCATCATGTTTTTCATTTTAATAAGAACACCAGCAATTAAAGCTACAAAGAGGCCTACAAGGTAAATTAATGACGTTGAGGCAGTCAATATAAGGTTTCTGAAGTCCTTACATGTACAGGCTGATAAAGCAAACGTGCTGAGGGTAAGAAAGCCTTGAAATGTCTGTTTTCTGTAGGGGGGGGGGGGGGGGGGGGGTTGATGTGGCTGGTGATGTAGATGTACACTGTGACTGTAGAGCAGTCCGGAAAGCCCAGCTGTGGGCTACGGGATGGCCCGGTTGGGTCTCTTTGGAGGGGGAGGGGGCATTAGCTCAGAGTCTGGGTCTGGCGGGTGTTTCCGATTCTGGACTGCCTGAGCACAGCGGTCCACATATTCCAAGAGGATTTCCTTCGTGACGGGCTCCTGGATGCTTTTACACACAGCTAGAAAGAGAAACACACACACACACACACACAGGAGGAAGGAAGGAAGTTACTACAGAGATGGTGACTCCTCCAGCATACTGAAAACACAGCGTGAACAGTGCCTTTGTTTCCTCTAACGTCAACTGCAAACGTTAGCTAACTAGCTTACTACCTTCAGTAGGCTAAGAGTTAGCATGTCATTAGCGAACAACATTATTTTGTGAGGTTACAGCTGGCATTCAGGATCGAAATATTCACTGTGTAGTATTCCCCCACTGTGTGAAAACCAGGATCCTTAACGCTACTAACTCAGAGTGTAGGCTAACGTTAGCATCTCTGTTATTGGATTCGGGGAAGTTTACACTTCAACAATTCTGGCAAAACTTGTTATCCGAGATAGTGTTACATCTGCCAGACTCATTTGTTAGTCTTCGCTCTCAAGATGCCTTTCTCTTACAGAAGTGAAATATGTTTCAAAATATGAGCAATAATCCATAAATCTAACCACTTCCGTCTATTGTAAGCATCCAAGAACAAAATAACTTTAAAAAAAAAACACTAAATGACTTTTTTTCTTAAATCTAGAGTGGAGTTACTCTTTAAAAAGTTTAGAGTGTGTTTACATGCGCACTAGTATCCTGGTTTTGAGTCTTATCCTATTTTTGATCATATTCTGGATACGGCGTTTACATGGAACATGAGCAACCTGGTTATTTGTGTCATAACAGTTGCTGTTTATATCTGCGAAACATAACCAGGAAACTCTAAAAACATCATAACCAGGATACTGGTGTGCATGTAAAGGCACTCACTGTAAACTGCACATGTGCCATTCTAGAAAGGAATGCTGGACAGGCATAGCAACGGTAATTAATGGGGGTGGGGCTTAGCCAACAGCCAATCAACACATTCATGACCATGCCATGATTCCAACAACACCCAGATGAGTGTGCACTAGTTTCTAAATAGAACATGGTGTTATTATCAGCTTGAGGACAAATGCAGTGCTATCTGTCTGGATTTTAGATAAAGGTGCTTTTGCCACCTGGGCGCCAAGGCTGCACAACAGCCTGCCTGAGGATCTAAAGCCCAATAATTCAGGGCTATCTTTTCTATCTTCTTCTATCAATTCAATTCATTCTTTAAATGTATTTTCTCTCGCTTGTGCTTCTTGTTTTTATTGCTTCAATTTGTACTTTTATGAGCCTCCTTGTACCGCACTGTAAAGTCAGCATTTAGATAAGTGCTACACAAATAAGGTTTATTGCTGTGGCAATTATTTTTGCATTCTTTCTCAATCTTGCTGTCTCTTTGTTTTTCTCTATTTGTTAAGTCAAGAAGCTGCTACAGCTGTGCAATTGTCATATGCAGGACCATTTGAGAAAGAAATGTTCAGAATTCAAATCCGAGTTTATTACCCCGTTTATCTTTTACTGAACTGTGAAACTAAAATTACTTTTACACTTCAAGGTGAAATACAGCTCAGCTACTACATCATTTGAAGACCTTTATCTTTAAAAGATTTGTTAAGGTTAAAAAAAAAATAATCGCACAACAACTTTACAAAGAATCTTTCAGAATGATAAACTGGATGTAAAAGTATGCTCTCATTTAAACACAATCCACATTTTTGCAGCACAACAAAGCAATGATGATGTCACTGCAGCTCTGCTTCAGTACCATAATGACTTCAACGACCTTTTTTAACAATATTTTTAAAGCAGGATTAATTGGTTTTTTTGTAACATATCATCGCCTTATAAAAGGTGTCATGGTAAACGGTAATATATAATATTAGCATTCGGAGTTGTGTTTCAAGCCAGCTGATGACTTTAAGTAAAATATTCACTCTTGTTTTAGCCCTGTTTTGGTCTCCACCAACTCTTACTAGTAATTTCTGTCTATTTTGCTAACTTTGTCTATCTGCTGTTTGGCGCTGGGCAGAAAATATACCGTGGGTTTATCAGAACTCTTGCTCTGAAAACAGCTGCCTGTTGTGGCTTGAAATGAGGTTTCGAGAGCATTGAGAGTGAAACACAGTTGGCAGGTGGCGAGCCATAAAACCCAAACAATGAGCTGAATGATGCTAAAATGGTCCTTAAATCTGAGGAGAACTGCAGAGTGAGGCGATAATTCTCTGTGGGTTTGTTACTACGAGTACTACTGAGGGCAGCTTTAAAATACAGTGGACATTCTTCTAGATATGAAATCATGTTGCAGCAAACGTCATTTTTCTCTATTCAAAGTAAGGAGATAAACAAAACATCTCATCCCAAATCCCAAACACACACACACACACACACACACACACACACACACACACACACACACACACACACACACACACACACACACACACACACACACACACACACACACACACACACACACACACACACACACACACACAGTCTAACAATACAGAAATCAAACTAAGACAGGGCTGATGTGAAATATAGATAAAATGAGCCATTAATCGCAGGCTGGCTGGTTGTTATTCAGTCGGATAGAGGAGACAGTGAGACATTATTAAATAACTGTGGGACAGAGAAGGACAAAGTCTCACCCATCGCTGTGTCATAGGAGTTGGGGAAGCTCTTGTCCACCCTCTGCCTCATGAACACCCAGCTGTTACTGGCGAAGGTGCACTCGATGATCTTGTTGTCGTATTGTTTCAGCTCTTTAGTGGCCTGTGCAGACATGGATGAAAAGGACACAGATGTTTTGTACTTTTACAACAAAGAGTGAATTAAATAACAGTGTCATTTTATTTTCTTCTGCTGCCATCATTGCCCGAGAAAGTTATGAACCCTCTAATGTATTCTGCCACATTCAGAAGCGATGGCGGTCTGTTCTACTACAGTGTTGCTCTTCATCTCATGGAAGTCACGGAGTCCGATCATTATCAGCTCTCAGAGACATGCTGCTGCATTTATGAATACCAACAGCTCACAATGATTGGCACGTGTAACTGCAGCCTTTTCAAACATGATATGAATATGCCCCCAATAATTCTCTTCACTTGTACCACCACTACTTACCGTTGGATACTAAGTGGCAGGTAAGAGGCAAATTAAAGCTTCAGGCAGCGTTGGAGGGCAAAGTTCAGCAATAGGTGGAATTGTGAGTGTAGCCTAAGATGCTTTATTTAAAACCATTTCAACGAAATAAGAATCTACTTTCTAAAGGTGTGAGAAGATTTTAACACTCAAGATTTCAAGCACAGAATAATTGAACAGATAATCTATGTTAAATAACCTAAGTGAAGTGGACTTGTCTCTATTGCAGTGCTACTTGAGGATTTAGGCTAAAACTGGTGTATTTTTACATAAAACACAGACAGATACTCACACAGTGTGAGTGTCTGCGTCCATGATGCAGCCCTCAACAAAGCAGTGCAACAGTTCCTGCTCCTCCCACTGAGCTACACAGGATCACTGACTTATTACATCATATTCTGTTTTGAAAACACAACCAACTCTACTCACCGAGCACACTGTAACATAGTTGAAGTATATGAAAATGGCACATGTTACTGAAGATCAAGAATGAGTCAAAGAAGACATTTGAGCATCTGTTGTTTATTTGTCGAGGGAATGTGTCTCGCTGAGAGGATTCTCAAGACTTGGAAACCGCAAATCTTAGAGCTGCTGTGAAGCAAAAAGTGCAGCTGAAAAGCTCAAATGCAATGGTTGGCTTTGAAAGAAAACAACAGTACAGTGACATGAGTGACATTTTTCACCATGACCTCACAGAAAGAGGCTTTCTAGGCATCTATTGTACTGAAAGGTTGTGAGGAGACTCAAGAGACAAAAGAGGACGACCTCCAGGGTTCAGTGTGAACAGGTGGCCTCCAGCCAAGGTCAGAGAGTGACCATCACTGCCAGGAAATCACCGGTGTTTGGCAAGATGCTGAAACACAAAGTAAGAGCTCGTGCGATCCTGCAGTGTGGGGCATCTGGGCTCACAGAGGGGGTCCAAATCACACAGGATGCAAAGAAAGTGTGTGAGGAAGGAAGACCGAGAATGCAGGCCAAAGAGAGAGATACTAGTTACTGGATTTCAGATAACAACCTTGACGTCTCACAACCCACAGATTTATTTGTCTTTGATCTCAGTTTGAAGGGGTACAGTAGATTAATAAGACTAACTGTAAATCAAACATCCATCGATCTAAAGGCGTGGCTGAATCTCTCAGCTTTTCCTAAAGCTCGACACAGCGAGCTGCCAGAAAGCTGCGAAGGGCAGTACAGGCAGGCAGGACGCGCTGCTACAGGCTGGGACCCCTTCCTGCTGGTGAAGGGTGACATGTTGGCTGCCATTCTTCATCACCACTTGGTGCCTAATCCATCCAAATCTGTCTCATTAAGGCAGCACACGTGTGCCTCCAGATATCAGGCACTTTGGCAGTCGGGCTCTTTATCAGTCAGTGTTGCACCACTGCAGAGCAGAAGAGGTCTTTGTTCAGGTTTAGAAACTGCACATCTAACAAGAACGAAAAGCAGTATTGCCAGTCCTTACACTTTTCTTGTTTTTCTTTGCAAAATGCAAAGTGATTGTTTTTTTTTAAATAATCTAGACCTTAAAGAAATTAAAGAAATGCATGTTTAATGCCTGCTACTTGTGTGGAATTGCTTGTTTGGATAACTATATTATTATTATTATTATTATTATTATTATTATTATTATTATCATCAGGACAGAAGAAATACAAAAAACAATTGGTGACTCAGTGTTTAGTGTGCTGGACCACTGCCAGCAATTGAAATAAGAAAATAATCATTTTAAAAAGGACCAAGAGTTTTCATCATTGGGAAACAAGTCAACAAGTACGACATTAATTCTGTATCGTGCAGTAAAGCAGAAACTGGGACCAAAGAAAACTGCATACTACTGGAAGTATACGGCATCTGACCTTTTTACTAGCCTGTGCACAACACAGACAGTCAACCTGCTTCTTTATCAAATACTGGGATCCGTGGGGAGTGTTGTACTCGTACATTGTGCTACAGTTTATTACAGGAATTTTGCAGAGATAGCGACATTGGACGGGCAAGGATCCAAAGTTTGTAATTTCCTTGAATAGCTGTTTTGTTTTCCCCAACGTTGCTCTTCGACTGACCCTGCCCTTGTTTTATTCTAGACTTAATCAGAACCGGCCCGCAGGTCTGCCACTCCGCAGTGCTCGGGTCCATTTTAATAACGAGAAACTAGATGAAAGAATATGTAAGTGGGGAGAGGATATAAGATGCAAAAGTACGAACATGAGCAAACACTCCCTCGGAGGGAACATGGCGGACGGAGAGTTTCCAAACTAATGTTCAATCTTTAATATGCTTTCGAACAGAATACATTAGATGTCTTCTGTCCATTAATATCAGCTCCTACTAAAATAAACACAACTCATCTGAATGACTCAGCAAACTGTGTGAATTGTAAAGCTAAAATATTCACCTCACATGTTTTATTACCTACACTGTAATTACGAGGAACAATTACAACTATTTGTGGCCTGTGTCAGAGAGCAAACAAACTGGTGTCCAACGACTCAGCAGCTCCTCATGAACCCATTATTAATGACGTCATCGCCAGGCCTCTGGCGAATATGCATAATACCGATCATTATCCCACAAGTTCAAATTGACTGTCACATCAAATCTGAGGAGATATACAAGATATAATAATGTGCAAATGAGGCAAACAAGAAGAAGTTAAAAAACGGCTCAGAGTTGTTTTTACCTCCCAAACTTTTTAATTGATTAGTTTGTTTTGTTGTGCAGAATGATTGAGTGTTTTCTGTGAGAAGCCCATTAAACGACTCTATTCAGTATTCATGCTTCTTAATCCCACATCTCATGTAATTTACAAAAGCAGTGGGAAACAAAAATCTTAGAAATTAACAGAAAAAGAAAACAGTTTCAAATATTTTAACTGCAATTCAGTGTGAAAGTCTTACTGTTGATTAAACAGGAAAACACTTCTAACTCTCACTTAATGATGCATACAGAGTTGAACAAATTGGGGAAATCATTGATGGGGAAAAAAAATCAGTCAAAGGCTTTTCAGCACTCTGCAGGTGAAGTGCACACTGCCAAACTCTCACAGCTTCATCAAAGCGGCTGGTCTTTGACAGAGAGCTGCTCTTATCTCTCAGTCTCTGGTGACTAGATCTGTCAGGGACCATTCAAATTATTTATGATTAATGAGCTATACTCACAGGCCACATATAGCTCTGCGCAGGACGCCGACTCCATGAAGCGGTGAAACTAAACCTAAATGAGGAATCAATAGCCATTACTTCTACCAGGCTTAAGCTAAGCTACCTTTTCTAGAAGTCAGAGCTGTAATAATGCAGAGACACAGAGGGACTGAAAACTCCTCCTGCATTCTCAGGAACTATGGAAATGAGTGGTTTATCACAACATTTGGGATGTATTTTTGTAGCTTCAGCCATCGGATCTGTAGCTCAAGCTACATATTAACTGTACAGACATGAGAGTGGCAAGAAAGGGAACAAGCAACGCTTCCAAAATGCTACTTGGGCAAGTACAGTAGGTCAAATAGGTCTGTCATAACTGATTGAACCAACAGAAGAAGCAACAAACATAAAATCTAAGTTGTAATAAACCATAGTAGTTGTGCTTTAAGGACTACACCTGATTTACTGATCTGTGTAAATGTATATGCAGTGGTAGACTGAGCTGCAACATAATTAAAAATGACAAACAAACAAACAAACAGAAGACTGCAAAGCTCAAAAGACTGACAGGATTATTGTGAATACATTATTGGATTTGTTTCCCTGTGAAGAAAAAACAATGGAGATATAATCTGTAAATTTTACATCTACACACATGATTACAACTGTATCTATAATATATACTAATTCATGAATATGTACTGCCATGTTTTTCATAATCAAAACCACCCCATAACACATATTGTCTAGACAAAAGGTTTTCAGTCCGTAATATTTGCTCTTTTCGAAAGTCTGAGCTGAAAAATCATCATGAAAGCTCCCTTCCAAAAATTCATTTTAGTGATTCCCTGTAGGTACCAACAGTGTAAGGAATTACAACAATAAGGAGCCAAATTGGAAGAATTGAGCCAATAAAACAGGTTCTGAAGAAGATTACAACGTTTTTCTAATTACAGAAAAAGTTGGTTTGATGTATTTTTTCCAGCAGCCCGATGCTTTCAAATGAGCTGGCAACGAGATGTGCCTCAAATTACATCTAATCGACACATCGACATTACTAACATGCCCATAAGCAAGGCAATGAATATCAGAACTTCTCTGTTATGGTGCACTGCAGGCCAAACAAGCAAACAAACACACAGAGTGTGCAAAGGTGGCACTACATGTCAGATTTATCAGCATGTATCAACATTATTCAGGCAGCCAGTACCACAAGTCGCCATGTCCTGTGCTGGCATGTAATTACCAGTTCTTTTGCATATTCACACTTGGATTAACTGTAAAACACATTTCACAACAAAATTAGCAACATGAAAGCCGACAGAAGATGACTCCAGGGCTGCAGCTTTTGCTCTCGCCGAGAGGCGCTAAGAGGCCGAGCAGCAAACAGAGACTCTACTTTGCTCGGTTACAGAGCCCAGGGCTGATAAATGGGAACTGACAATACCAGAGGGAAAAGAACCACTCATTTACTGCACGTCTAAACCATGACTGTGACTAATGGAAGACATTTAGTCAAAGTGGGAAATTTCCATATAGTGTAATTGTATCACAGAAATCTACATCAAAATGGAAAGCACAGAACAAATGTAATAATTCATGTTGCTCTTCAACCCAAGAACAGTCAATTCCCATAATACCCTGATGGAGATGAGATGCTATTGTGAAGTGCACTTGACTGAGTGTGTTACTGTAGGTCAAAGGTCTGATGATGAGTGTGTGATCCCCTATAATATACAATATGCTGTGTATTCACATAGGCAACATGCAATCAGGATATGCAATCATGTGAAGTGCAGCTGTTGAACGCCTCTCTGTACAATAGAGCATATCACAGACAACATGGACTACAACTAAACAGTCAAATAATTGTTTTGTCTATAAAATGTCAGAAAATAGAAAAAAAAAAACAAATTCAATTTAGTATCACATAAGACATTGATAACTTTTCTGTCAATTGACAAATTGATTAATCAATTACCTGCTTCAGTGCTAGCTAAAATTAAGATTATAATGACAGAATGATTTGTACATTCAAGAAAAAAAAGTAAATAAAAATAAGAATTATGACATTTGGGCAGTTTTAATGTTAGGGGGAATTAGTAATAGAGATCTGTGTCTAATACAGACCTGGTTCTGCTCGTAAATAAATGCCACTTTTCATGTCACACATCAACAGATGAAGAAATGTTTAGTGCGTCCCTTTTATTCTTGGCAGTTTAAACTCAGCTACATACTTGAAACAAAACTAAAACCTTGTGTCATGCTAAAGGGAAGCTGGAAGAGCACAGGGGGGGGGGGGGGGGCGGCTTTGGCTTGTTGGCACGAGGACAAAGTCAACAAAACAACACATTTATTTTCTCACCCTCATCTTTGCAAACGGCCTGTCATAGTTGCCGACGTAGAGCAAGCCGACAGTCTGTGGAAGCAGCCTACAAAAGACAAAAAAGATCATGGTTAACACCCGCAACACCCCCAGCACAGGATCTCAACACAGGAGTATCTGAATGGTAACAACGGCGCAAAGAAATCACTACACAACGCTTCCATTTTCCTGCTAGTAACAGAACGGCAGAGATGTGAGATTACACCTCTGCGAGCCCTTCTGCCTCTCTGTGCAGCTTGATGTTTCTAAGCTTTCAGAGAAAACCACAGTATGGGCAAGGCAATAATAATAATTCTGTGGAACATACATAGAAATTGGAGACATGGTCATGGTCATTATACAGCCTTGTATCTCCGTCTGTGAGCATTCAGCACAGTTAATTCAGACTATATAGGGCTTTATAAATGCGCAGTAGTCTTGTGTGTGCGTCTCTCAGTACCCTGAACATGTGTCGGTGCAGTATTTGTGTCTCATCCCGGAGATCACGCCCAACAGATGTCTTAATCACACACTGCTCCTTACCTCCCTCCTCCAAAAACACCCCTGTGTGCCCGTTGTTATTTCCAGACACTATGTCTGCCGAGTGTACGAGCACTGGCACTGGTTTCATATTAGTTAACCATTTTTAGAAAGGAAATAAGGGGAGGTATGGAGCCAAACTGACGGCTAAACAACAGTGCGGCTACGTAGTCTGAGATTTCAAATGGAGCTGAACTCGGAGACCATCTTCCCATCCACCCCAGCCCCCCTCCTGTGTAATAATAGCTAGCACAAGCAGGAAGGAAGCAGCAGTAGACATTAAGAGAGCCAAATAGCCATGCAGTGATGGACACTGTCACGTGCCAAGACCTTACAAAACAAGTCCATTCCTGTCATTGGTTCTATTAATACCCCTGACGTGTTGTGTGTCAAATACCACTTTCCTAAACCTGCAGGAAAACAACAGTAAGATATCAATGAGATTTTACCAGATGAGAGCATATATCAGTGTGCCCCAGAAGAACAAGACTCTTTTATTGTCGTTTACAAGCTGTTTCACAAAGCTAACTTGATGTTCCACTCACAATCTAAATGTTTGAAGTCTGTGTGTAACTAAGAGGGTCCTGCTGTCTTAAATTACACTACAACATCAATTTTCCGAATTAATTTCTTTTTTTTAATTTATTAATTTATTCTCTTTTTTTTTTCAACACCGATAAAAATACAACACAACTACAGACGGCAGGTGTTTTTTTTGTACTAAAACAATCAAGAAGCTGTTAAATGTCACTGTAGCCTTTGAGCAGCAATCAGACCTGTAACAGCTGGAACAATAAGTCAAATGATTTATAAATCCATAGGAGCAAAAAGCCTTGGAAAAACATAATGTCAAGAACAAAGCATATGAGGTACTGTGTACGCTGTGTCTCAAGTGACAAAGTATAAAAAACTTTTATGACCTGGGCTGGAGCAAGACAGTAAAATATGACACGTGTATTATATACTGCCTACCTGCCTCATCATAACACACCTATGGATGTACGAGAGCCATGCTGCAATGAGGCTACTGATATTCTATATTCCACATGAATGAAAGTATACTGTACAGTCATCTCCAGTCAGAGAGTGTGGTTGTACCTCTCAAGTTTTCTGGCTCAGTGACATGTGGAGCTTATTTGTATAAAGTATGTATTAAATATGCTGACTAAGAGTATGCATTATGATGCTAATGTTGGTAAATTAATATTAATAATGCTGCATAATTAATCAATTAATTAATACACACTGTCAGCACAGGCCAAAAAAGTGAATGTTCAACAGTGGAACAAGACATTAAATTCCACAAACTGTGTATGCGTATGTATGGAGTTCAGGCAACACGCTCCCTTTGGTAACGTGCCAACTGGAGACAGCCGGGTCACCAGGGCGCCAACTCCAGAAATCTTTGTGTCCATACAGAGAAATTCATTCAGACAGGCTCCATGTTTGTTCTGCAGAATCCTTAATGTTTGCGCTGACGGCTGAAATGCTGCGAGCAGAGGCTCTCTCCACATCTCACATCCTCTTGCTCTGAATCGCACTACAAGTGCAGTGAATGTCTTTTCTTACCCAAAAGCTTCTCGGCAGCTTCTAAAAAGAAATTTTGTATCTAAACATCTAAACTCCCTGACACCATGCAAAGTCTCCATGGCGGTTTGAATCTCTGCCCTCAAAACCATAAAAGTCAACGTCGTGGTTGCTCTGCAGGTGAAATGTTGCAAATGAGATGAATTCTCATGGCAATACAGTTAAGAACACAACCACTGATCACATATTGTTAACTTCACTTTGATGCTTTTACATCATCAGTCACAAGTGAGTACCTGACTCGGTTGTCTTTACTGCAGATCCTTTTATACAAAATATGGATGGGATGCTGTAATGACACTTGAGTCCAGGGAGTAGAAAGACCAGTAACTAGAAGCCTGGATGCTGGCCTCTAGAGAGCCAATCAAAGCCAGTCTGTCAGTATCATTCTCCTTTTCTGGGTCTTTAAAATCACCTAATGAATGGTGATGTAACCATTAGTCACCACCTCCTCAGACAGAATGCTGCCTCAAATTATCCACAAATCAAGAAATCTATGCAATACTTGAGACCTTTCAATTCTACACTTGGGAGGGGCACTGGCATGCTTTCTGGAATTGCTTCATCTTTCCAGTTTGCTCTTTTCCACCTCTTCACTCTTCCTGCTGCACAATAACCACTGTCTGCCTCTGTGCTTGCTTTCAGAGAAGGTAATAAAACTCGCAATGCCTCAGTGGTACACAAAGACGTGCTCAAGGATTGATTGCGTGGGCCGATGAATAAACAGTTGTTACCTCCTTACATGTCTGTCTATCTCTCCCTCTCAGACTAAACTAAGGAGATGTTTGAAAACCTACACCAAGACTGAGTGAGGTCTGATGAGTGCTGCTCTGCCAGCAAAATGCATCTTTCGGGGAAATATCAGAACGTTCTCAAATGGCAACAATATTCGTCTGTGCTCTCCCACACACAGGGAGGAGTCAAGAAGCTGACTAGCTGGCGTGCTGGCTGCCTTTGGAGTAGAATGAGTGACTGTGCCCTGCTGTGATCCTCTCAGTCTGTTGTTGGTGAATGGTGGCAGGCTCATGGCTACAAAGCTGGGACAGTCACTAAGGTCACCTGGCTCTCAGAGGAAAAGGCAGCATGACCAGAAAGCTCACTGCTATGGGTCTGTTTGCCTGCACTCAGAAAATACTCACAGACTGAGCTGAAGAAAAGCACACAGTGTGTGCTGTGAGAAAAAAACAAAAATATGAGCCTTTAGCCACGCTGGCAGCTCTGAGATTGCACTTAGGTACAGTGTAGTGCTTTGAGCTAAATGGGAATGTCAGCATGCTAGCATGCTCACAATTACAACACTGTTTGGAAGGTGTAATATTTGCCATGTTCGTCATTTTAGTTTAGCGCATTAGCATGCTAACATTTTCTAGTTAGCACTAAACACAAGGTACAGCCGAGGCTGAAGGTAATGTCATCAGTTTTCAGATTTGGTCATAAACCAAATATAAATCATACAATTTGATGTTAGATAAAAATGGATCATCAGAGGTATTACAATTCATCTTAAGGGGAACATGAATGTCTGTACAAACCTTCATGGCAATCCATCCAATAGTTGTCAAGATATTTCATTCAAAACCACATATGTCAACCTCATGGTGGCGCCAGAAGAAAAGTTAGAGGATCACCAAAGTCCTTTAAATTCATCCTCTGGGAACCTTGAATGTCTGTACTAATTGTGCAAATCCATCCAATAGTTGTTGCAATATTTCCAAAGTGAAAACCATTGGACCTGCTGGTGGTTCTAGAGGAAAAGTCAGGGGATCACCAGAGTTATGAGGATTCATCTTCTGGGCACCATGGACATCTGTACCAAATTTCAAGGCAATCCATCCAATAGCTGTTTAAGACATTTAACTAAAAAAAAAACCTGCTGTTGGGGCTAGAGGAAATGTCAAGCGATCAAAATAAGTAGGATTCATCCTCTGGGATGTACAGGAACACTAACATGGCTAAAAAAGATGATAGATTCTTTCAGCACTGGATGCAAATTTGTTTTCTTTTCATAAATCAGCTTCTACTGCATCAGACTTTTAGACAACAACAAATGTTACAACTAGTTTCTATTTCATATCAGAGACACATACATTTCCAAAGGCTGTACTGACCTGCAGGAATCGATTGTCTTTTCTAGTATTAAATTGTTTGTCTGCAAGGTTCTGATATTACCAGGACGAAGGCTAGGATAAGCACCAGTGGATCTGAATCATTCATGTTGCAGAGAATAATAAACATAAAATGAGAGAAAAAGGGGGAAGAGCAGTAGTGTTTTTCTTTGCACATATAGGCTCATACAGCAAATGAGACATTTCAGGGATTGGAGACATAAGTACACAATGATGCTGAAAGGAATTAACTTTTTTACACAACGTAGCAACGTTTTTATCCCCAAGGCAAAAAGGAAATGCTAGAAAAAGATGGGACAGTAAAGAAAGGATTAATGTCAAAGAAATTCAACGGATTTCTTTGATTCAAAGCATGCTTTTCACACCGACAGCAGCTGTACATGTGTGTGGGTGTGGATGTCTCCAAGTACTCCAGTGTGTCACAAAATGATAGGTGCTATTAGATTCATCAGGCAGAGCGTTTCCCCGGCAACAGTGACTTACCCTTCTCCTCCGACTTTGGTGATCTTGAGGCGAAAGTCCACAGAGTTCAGATTGGGGGGTTTCCACTTGAGGATTTCATCACACCTCCCGGGCTTGTATCTCTGCAGGGAAACCCAATCCCCAAAAAAATGAATAACATGGAAGATTTGTTGGGGATAAATACATATTAAAGCTTTAATGGAACAAGGGTGACACTGTGGCTTCATGAGTAGTCAACCCATAACTCTGCAGACTTAATGGCTGAGTAATTTGAGATGAGCAGAATTTGTAAGGCAACAGTCACAGCTAATGAACTGAAAACCCTCATACAAATTAGGCCCCATTATGATACACTGTTGGTATCCAACTATCTGGAGCAGCAAGACGTGGAAATTAATATAAATCTTATAAAAATTAGTCTCTGGTATCAACAATGTCATGAAATGCAAACAAGAGCTAATTAAATGTTCAAGTACTCCACACTTGAAATGAAATGATTATAAGTGGAAAATTGCATGGTGGGAGCACAAGAATAGATATGTAAATACATTACAGGCTGACAAATTATGATTCAACATGATTACATTTTTTTCCACATCACTACTGTGTTTTTACGTGCAGCAACATATGACACATAACCGAACAACATGCTTCCCTCCATCACTTTGATTATGTATGCATGCCTGACATTTAGAAGGACATGAAACAAGTGCACTGGAACATGAGAAATGTAAAGGCATGACGGGTGGAGGCGGGAGCAGATGATCAGACTCTGTCACTGTCAGGTTGCCCGGTAACAGAAGTCTACTCTGAGGAAATGTGCGGGAAACAAGACAGGATTCCTCAGGAGAACCTGCGCTGTCACAGCACATGACCAAGTAAGGGGCTTCCTGGCTCCACCCATGTGTGCCCTTACGGCAGGACTTAATAAAAGTAACTTTACATCATCAAAGAAATATATCACTACTTGTAAACCCCCCCCCCCCCCTCCCCCCCAAAAAAAAACAACTCTACTCCTCCACAAACACAAGGCCTGGTGTCCGAGTTTGGCAAGCCGTTGGACTTGCTGAGTAGCATAAAAATCTTGCAGCCTGTTTTCTAATGTTTTCTCAGTCAATTCAGGCTCAAGCCCAGTACCTGGAAATCATACTCATGTAGTACGATTCTGCAGCCCACATTTTACATCTGATGTCTGAGTTCAGTGCCATTGCAGAACAGTAATTGTTTTTTAATGCTTGAAATGAAGAACGTTGTACAAGGTGTTACCTGATCCTGTCCAAAGGCATATACCTGCTCAGAAAGTAGCCCCCTTGAAGGAGGGGCGAGTGAGGATAATGGTCCACAGGTTTGGACAGTCTCACAAGAGGTGAGTGATAAAATTTTGTATTTTAGTGACTTGGGAGAATCTACAATTTAAAGACGATAAGATGTTCCCGCATGACTGAAAATCTGCTCTGTATATCACTTGGTCTGTGTTCTCTCGTATTCTCTCAAAAAGAGAGAGATTTATATTTTATAGTTTCATGATGGCGCCCCCTAGTTTTGGATTAATTCGACAGAATACAGTTCTGGTATCAGTCTACATAGATGAAGACCTTGGAGCCAATCAAATCTTGCATAAAGCTGTAACGTCGGCATCCTATCATAGGCAGAGCAGACGGTCACACTCAGCCAGACTGCTGCCTGCACAAGAGCCAAAGACTGAACAACAACCCACAGTAGCTTTCCTGCTAAAGTCTCCTTCGTCTCTAATTTACAAACATGAACACACATCTTGTTCTGCTCCTTAGCTTGTTGAGTGAGCAACCAAACAAACTATTAGCTGCTTCGCTGCAGCACATTAAACTGCATTTTAATGTACTTGCAAATGCCACTTGGGTCCTGATAGATGCTGGTGTGGACCTGACTCTTTGACACCACTGACAACACACATAGGCTACAGTGCACGTTTATTGACTTTCTCTTGTCCACTACAGTGCACGGTGTGTCAACAGCCTGCCAACTGCTGTCAATCAAACACAGACACGCCCCTCCAGTTTGCTGAGACGAAAATTTCTGACATTTTTCTAAAAACCTTTCATCTTCCTTTTAATAATAAAAAACTATTAACGATACATATAAACACACACTGACATTATTTTCAACTAGAAAAAGGGGTGATGAAAAAGTGATTTTAGTTGGACTTTAATATAATGTACAGTACTGCGTGGGCATCATTATGAAATTAAAATCCTGTACTGATGGCAAAGTCCAGAAACTATAACTTAAATTGGTTGAGTCAGGGGCAGAGTGCCTTTGTTGTTTTAGGTGTAAAGTGAAGGGAACACGAGTGTGGGGTGTCCTTCTGCAGCGGAGCTCTCCGTGTGGGAGGCGGCCTTCGTCTGCCTTTGAAACCAGCACACTGACTCCACAAAGGCTATTCACTGCAGTTAGCTAGAGAGCAGGAGAAGAGGGCATGCCTCTTTAGAAGAATCTCAACTAAGTACATCTTTTCTTCTGAAAACGTGGGTGTGGACAGAAACATTCTTCAATGTTAGTTATGCTATGCTGCACAGGCATCAAAATAACCTCTTGTGAAATTACTTATTCCATTTATGTAGCTCTAATGCGAAATGAAAGAGCTACAATATATAGGCAAAAAGCAGAGGTGGAATGAAGTTCAGTACTTGAGTAAAGGTAGTACAAATTTGAGGTAGGTATTTGTAATTTACTTGAGTATTTTCCATTTGATGAAACTTTATACTTCTACTCCACTACATCTCAGAGGCAAATATTGTACTTTTCACTCCACTACATTTGTCTGACAGCTTTAATTACTTTTTCCTACCCTTTCTGCCCAGTTAAAACCATGTTTCTCCGAATTTGGTGATTTTTTTATTTAACATTTTCTGACAAACTGAAGGATTAAGTGTTCCTCTATGGGATGAGAAAATTCTCCTACTTCTTAAGCTAAATAAACGATTTAATAAAAATCTTTGATTAGCGGGAAAATGCATCATCACAAAACTGAAAACAGCCGTTTTCCTGAGCTCATGAAAAGGCGACTTTTTATATCCACGTGGTTCTCACAGGACAGCAATCCTACAATCATATGACTTCTTAAAGAATAGGAATTTTACATGTGTATTTGAGTTGTGTAAGTTGAAAACAAAATGGCCGAAATAAACGGGAAAAAAATAAACCTCTACTAGTGAATGAATAATCAGCCCCTGAACATCCACTGTCCTGAGGATCTGTTGACGCATGTTCCTGAACCTGCATGCTAAAATATGTGTGCTACATACTCAACCAGTGAAAGTGAAATTTGCTTTAAATGACTCCAAGCCAGCAGAACCATGGCAACAACTCATTGAAAACCCAATCAGATTGCAGATTAAATAAAATAGGCAACCTTCAAATTTATTCCTAAATGAAAAAGTGCTGCCAGTTGCACTCGCGCTTTCATTACTGTTGTTAGTCTTGTCAATAAGTGACTGCACATACAAAACTAGAGCTTTATTATTGAGGTGCAAAACAGACCTTCAAACCCAACATTGCATTCAAGAACACATCGCTCATCAATCAAATTCATTCCTCTAATGATGTTCCATTGCATATAAATTGCCTGCTGTTTCAAGTTAGAAATTCAGAGGCTGACGGGAGGAAAAACTGACTGAGATGCACAGTGTGAAAGCTAACGTGTGGCTGTATGGTTTCTTTAGTTATTTAAGCAGAGCATAAATGCCAAAACAAATGACTTTAATCACTATATAACAAATCAGTTACTATAAATATGCAAGAACTTCTGTCTGGTAAAGGATAACTCGACAGTCACCCCACAGAGAGTTGCAAGGTCTAACAAAAGTCTTCAGACCAAAAATGACCTAAAGCTCGCCCAATGAAAACTGAACTGTGATTTCACATTGTAGATCTTTGTAGGAGTTGTTACTTGTTAATTTAAAATAATTATTCTGCCTGTACTGTATGAGAATACTGTATATTCCTTCACACACACACACACACACTGTATAATACTGTATATTCAAGTCATTATATTATGAACATTTCAAAAACAGAAATATGTTTATTCAGACACAATGCCCTTGTCACTCAGGATAATCTACCAATCCACCACACTGTCAACAGTTTTCATAGTTTTCTTCTGTAGAAAGTTATTCAAGTGAAAACTGTTAAATTATAAAAAGGCTTTTGATCACTCTTCTCTATCTTGTTCTCAATTTACTATTTTCTAATATGCAACTATTGCTGAACTCTCTCAATAACTTATATTTGGTTGCTCCTGACTTATATCTTCTTATCTCTTGTTTAAGAATTCTGAATATAACGAACTCTTAGAAATTGTGCCAGCTTTCAAAAATACCAGCATGAGGTGACTGCAGGCATCACCACCAGTATAGCTATGCAAGCGCTGCTCGGCTGACTTTGCAGTTTTCTATTTCTCCTTCACCGAAACTTTTTTGGTGATAAAGACAAAAACTCAAAGTAGTCCACAAAACTACCACCTAAAACTTAACAACTTCCACAAGCAACTGCATTTTCAAAATACCCCACATTGGACACAGAAAACACCCAAACAATACTTTCCAAGTATGGATGGCACATTAAAGCTCCTCAAGACACCTGGAGCTCATGAATAAAAAGACAGGCCGGGTTCATCAAATCAACCATGTATTACACTTTAGAGTTACTTGACAGGTTATCAGACAAACAGCTTTAAAACTGTGTTTGTTTTTGTGATTGGCTGGACCAAACCGTAGCCCCTCCCCTGCTGTCAATACAGGGAAATAAATAACTGGGGGGGAGAGACAAACTATTAGAATCTAAGGGGAGAGCAGTAAACAGACAATGTGACGAGCTATTGAACGGCTGTGGATCAGAGATTTGTTACCCTTTTAAAGTCCAGAAATAGCCAGGTTGTATTTGATCTAGTACGATCCATATTTCCACAGGAAGAGATAGGGCCCTATTATTTTCACTCGAACCAGTACTAAAGGCTGGAGGAGGAGACGATTGGATGGATATGGAAGTCAACGCTGAGGTAAATGCAGCCAAACGCACACTTAAATGTCTTAACAAAACAAAAACAAGTTTAGCAGCCTTAAGTGATTTTACAGTTCAAATTCCAACACCCATCCTCCAGTTAGTTATATACAGGCCTATACTTAATGCACTTTTTTTTTCCTTACAAAATTTCATGGTAATCCATCGAATACTTGTCAAGTGATTTCAGTCTGGACCAAAGTCACGGACCGACTGGCAAACAAATCGCTAGCATGGCTAAAAGATTAAACTGAGAAGGAGATGCATCACTGTATCCATGATGGATCCATTCCATATAATGTTTAATCTTCACTCTTGATTTTCTAACACCTGCAAAATAGTGTTCTGTGGCTGAAATTTGCCATGAATACAATTTGCTTTGGAGTTTCTAGGATTAGACATGGATACACATGGATAGCAATATTTTACCTCCCTCTCAATACTGTTGATATAAACACACACAAAACATTTTAAGAACAGTTTAAGAGCAATGTTGAGAGATGTATGACAAACCCAGGAAATAACTGCAGCACAATTATTCATTCTGCTTCATATCAAAAGGCTGATTGTCTATAACTGTACACATACCATCATAATCACAGATGTGGTTATATTGGAAACCATCTAATGATAAACAAAAGCTTAACAAACGTAGAAAGTGTAATTCTACTGAAGAGAATGACGCTTGTTTGAGGGTTTGAGGCTTCAAGGAAAGTCATTTGATTACAGTGTTTTCTTAAAGTCTCATTTCAATAACAGCTTTTTGCTCCATGGCAGAATAATTGTTCAGGTGTGCAGCAGATTACAGACAAAAGGCTGGACAAGTCCAATAAATCTGTCCCATAGAGAAAAGCTCCCTCTGTTACAGCCGGATTCTTTGAGAGTAACATTGACACTGTATGTGTGTTTGTGTTTTTTGTGGGGCTTTGGTGTGAATGCGCAAAATGGTGCAGTGGCATAAAAGGTTTGTTTTGGAACAAACAAAGTTGACAGGACGGAGGGGAAGTTGAATAGTAAATCTTGAGGTAAATGGTCTGCAGTTATGACACATAAATGCTCTGAAGAACAGCAAAGCCCACAAAAAATGGTTATACTGATTCATGAACCACATAAAATGCACAATAACCAATGATGTGACCTCTGAATCTCACATATCTGTCTCAGATCATCTTTCACAATATGATTCAAAAGTTTCAACTTCACTGGGTCCAAAATTGATATGAATCACACTTTCTGTAGCGACTTGGATTTTTGAGTGGAGTTGAAATGATTTGAGATTTAAAAAAAAAAAAAAAACACAGGGTAAAGAGAACAAAAAAATCTTCTTTGTATAGAGATCACCATCTGGAGTGCTCTCCCTGAGGCAATTCTGTCATCTGCGGCAATGGTTGTATTATAAATTCAAAATCTTTCTGATTCCTTAAACAAAGAAAACATACTCCAAGGGCACCATGTGTTGGGTGAGATAACACACCCAGTGACTGTAGGCTGCTGCAGTGGCAACCTTTGTGCTAATATTAATGGACATTCAGAGCAGCAAGACCCTGCTGAGATTAACTGCGAGGCCACCCTAATCCCCATTCACACAAGAAGAGATTAACATTGCACTGGTTGGTGAAGAGATCGACAAAATCAATGACTTTGGATAACAATCACAATGTGAGGCAGTGTTATTTGCCCCCTACAGACATTAATGGTTGGTAGTAGTGTTGGTGATAAAAGGATTTAAACTCATCCTACAGTTGCATTTGCTGTAAACTGCTGTGAATAGGCCTTTAATACATGAGTAATGTGCTCGTAAACTGAAATCTGATCAAATACTTACTTGCCGGCTGAAATTGACCAAAGATAAGACATCTTGTGCTGGAGCAAAACCCGGTGCATTAGAGGAAATTTAACAACCCAGCAATGAGGCTATTTTTCTGTCCTGACACTGATTCCTACATCTAAACTCAGGATATCTGTAGCTACAGAGTGCAGATCTGACAACAGTGCTCTTTGTCACAGGATGTGTGTCTACGTCTTTTTTTCCCCTTCACAAAACAAAATTGGCTGAAAATGATGTTACATAGGGCCCTACGCTTCCCTCCAAAAGTTAATTGTTAATCAGATGTAATGGCAGTCCTCGTTTTCCTGAGCCACCGTTCTTCACTGTTCGAATCGAGTCTGCAGCCATGCTAGCAGCTCTGGGAGGCTGAACTTGGGGCACAACAGAGCTGTGAGCTAAATGCTAAGGTCAGCATGCTAACAACGACAATGCTAATATGCTGACGTTTAACGGGTATAATGTTTACCATGTTCACCATCTTAGTTCAACGTGTTAGCGTGCTAGCATTTGCTAATTACATCTAAACAACCAAGTACTACTGAGGCGATGGGAATGTCATTAGTTTTGTATGTATTTAGTCATAAACAAAAGTATTGGACAATTCAAATCTTGACCTACTGATGGTGCTATATGAAAAGAGAAGGGATCACCAAAGTATTCATCTTAAGCAGGGCAGGAATGGCTGTTCCAAATTTCATGCAAATCTTCCCAATAGATGTTTCACTAAAAAGCACAAACGTGACCCTCATTGTGGTGCTAAAAGGAAAAGTCAGGGTTTTTGCTTTGGAGACAATGAATGCCTGTACAAAATCTTATCTCAATCCATCCAATATTCATCCACCTAAAAAGGTGGACCGACCGTCCGACATCACTCTAGGAGGTGGAATTATTGCAGACACACTGACTATGCACCGCTCATTGTTGGTGTGTGCGGCAGACAAAATGGATAAAGGGGACAAATATATCGCAGAATCACAACATGTTATTCTTTCTAAAAAAAAAAAAAAAAAAAGAGTGCCAAGTAGCAGAAACAACCCTTGTCCCCTTCTCTGCCTCTAGCCAATGTCCTTAATTCCTCCTTGTAAATATTTAATAACCTCTTGGAAAATACTCCTCTAGTATTTCAGTGCTGTTTGCTATTGTCACATCACACTATCTCCTGAGTGTGTGCATGCTAAAGACTTTGCGTTTACTGTTTTCCATTAGGACAGCATGGGGATACAATCCAATCACTGCAACGTGGACAGGACTTCTTCATAATTAAAAAATACTCACACATACAGCTGAAAGAGGAGGACTTCATCAAGAGTCTCGTAAAATGGTAACGCTGAAGGCTATGAAGGAGGACGCAGTTAACAGACATTAGCAGAGACTATTTTCAAATAGCAGCAGGCACAGGTCATTCCTATTTGCATTATGTGTGTTATGGTGTTAGTGTTGTGTCACCCGGCCTGTGGTTGTTTAGGGTTGTTACAATTTAAATGTGTCTCTGCTGCTGTTTTTAAGTGCACGCAGAGCCTCTCCTGATGATACCCGGGTCATTGTCACAACGTCGTTATCATTAGATGAGTGATTAGATGCATGTGAGTGAATCTAATCTAGTATAAGAAATTACTGTCAGTTTATTACAAGAATCCTGATTGTGTTGTCTATAATGCTTAAGGCTTTCTCTCAGTCTATGGCAGATTCATAGAACCAAAACCCTCATAAACTAGCTGCTTAACTGTTTAATGTAGATGCTGTAACAGAAAAGTAAAGCCAGACAGTGTTGCATAATATTTTCTTTTGTAATTTCACATCAGATGGCTGACTATTTGCATCATCATTTAGTCCCGTTAGACTTGCCAGCTTTTCCGAACCGGCCCATTTGTTTGAGCGCCTGTGCAGACAGGAACCAGCTGCTGACCTTCAAGAGTTTGGAGAGATTTCCTTCTGTCAGATTCATGAAAGTGCTGAAAAAACATCTTAATGAACGGTGATTTGATCACAGATCGACAAATCAGACGGAGTAAAGGCTGCTTTAATGGGACACATGGAAAATTTGTCTGTTGTGGTAATTTCTTAATTGAACTGTATATCATAGGCTGCCTCGCGGTGCTGTGAAAAGACTTCCATCCAATTCAAAGGCGAGAATTATATACGAGGGGGTGAAAAAAGGCACCTGACAACTAAATGGACTTCACAACAACCTGTCTATGCAATCAGTTTTCTTATTGACAGAACATTTGCACACCCCGACTGATTCTATTCCTGCCTGTTGCAACAGCAATCATTTCAAAACTGTAAAAAGCGCCTGCCAAAACAAATCACAAACCCTGCTTAACAGTGTATTCCTAATCCATGACTGGGATGCGGATGATGTTGTTGCAATTTCCTCAGCCGGTTCGATAAATGCCGCATACGTCCTTACATCCAGAGGGCCACAGTGCTGTCAACATCTTTCTCTGGCCCAGTTGCTCGTGATCCATCAAATTCACTGAGGCTACAGAGGAAAAGATGACTCTTAATCAATGGCTGCCTGCATCAAAAGCAGCAACACTAGTTCCCAAACCATTTTCTGGTCAGGATTGTGTATAATTTGGAAATTAAAGATCTTGCATAATGTGCGGCTAAAAAAGAAACCAATGATCATACCCTCTTTTCACATAATTAATTTATCTTCCCCCAAACATAGTGTACAATATAATTCCCCCTACAGTTTAATAAATTATAAATCAACTGTGGAAATAAGAAAACAAAATCTAATTAGCACTCTGGAAGAAAAATACGGTACAGCAAAACCCAAATATATGAAAAACAGAGGCGGGGAAGATTGTTTCGTCTCTTTGACAATATAGAGAATATAGAGGAATTGCAAGCACCTGCAAAAATAACATTTATGTTGACCAAGCCTGTGACGCATTAATTAACCAGGTCTGCACGGAGATGCAGATCATCTCTGCTCATGTTGTGGTGGAGAGAAAGTGCAGCTGTGTAAACCTGCCTCCTCCAAATTTCATTGCCAGCTCTCCGGAGAACAGTTGCTACATGATGGCTATGCCCGCAGCTATACACAGTGTAATAATTACTTCACAAATCACAGAGAAGAGCAAAAAAACAAAATGCTCAACAACAAGAGGGAGAAACGAATAGATAATGTTATTTAGTTGAACCAGAATAACCAAAAATGCAAGTTGTCTTGTGCTTTTAAAACAACTAAGAATTATCTTACATGCCAATGTGACACCTGGTAACTTTGCATCCCAACTGTCAAATATGGCGTAAACATACTTACAGCACTCCAACCAGGTGTCTCCAAAACAGGAGCAGGTGTCCAGACACAAAACGTTAACACCCATACTCCATGTAAGCGAACGCTGTCCAGTTCTTTTACATGCAGATCTGCTGGATTCAGCTCAGCTCACATTTCTGATCCTGTTGCTTTTATGAAATTCGCCCTCGCTACTCGAAGGTGTGCTATTGGGTAAAATCAGAGGCTCTAGTGTAAAAAGGAATAACTTTAAATATTCTCCCATGTCAGAGAACTTAAAACCATGAGCTTGAGAAACCCGAGAACCTGATATTTTAAAAACGCAAAGCAGAGAATAATATGCAAAAATCTTATTCAGGACACTGATATTTTTCTCAAGCTGCATTAGAGCCAGCAGGCACTATAGCTTTATTCCATATCTCAGAATACCTTTACTATATCACTTGTGCTCACATCTAGATGTCTACCTGTCATATTCCTGCACTAATGTTAAATATGATAGGATATTTCACACATTAACAGAGGAATATGGGTCCTTAAGTCCATCACAGAGAAGACTAGAGGAATAGTATCACTGTCACAGATAAAAGTGATTTTCTGCTACTCTAACACCAAGTAAATCAGTATTTTAACCAAGGCCGTTTCCGTCGTAACACAGCCGGCCATGTGTCTGTTTTACTGTGCAGCCTCTTACAAAGAGATCTGTGTTTATGTGAATTCATGTAGGAGGGTGGTTTCCTTTACAATAACAGAGGGCAAGACTGACAAAGAGAGTGACAAACGGCGGGTGGTTGTGACAAGCTGTCCGATTCTTATGTAGGAGCTCGGTGGAAGAAAAATCTGTGCCTGACAATCAACCTGTAGCAACAGCTTTGAAAAAAAAAAAGACAGATTGTCATACATAGATGGAGGCTTACCCCGCATGGCTGGAAGATAAGCCCGTCGACTTCGTGGCTGACCTGGGACGTGAAGCTGCCCTCCAGTAGCTGAAAAGCAGAATAACAAAGGAGGACATGGTTTCAGTCAAGCAAAACTGATGAATGACAAGATGGGGTGGCTGAAAGCTTTAGCCGGGCACACATGAAATAACATTGATTTATAAAGTCAAGTAGAGCTATAGTCTGCCAACATTACCTGACCCTCTAAAAGTAAAGCTAAGTATTGACTCCCAACATAGCTGGAAGGCTTACACTCGACAGATCCTGCAGAGTTATGAGAGCAAAGTCAGATACCTTGTTTTCATCCATCTAGCCCTGAAACTAAGCGCTAATCTCTTTGATTGATAATGCATGACTGAGAGATCAATATCTGTAACTTGACAGCCCAGGTTGAGGACAAGAATAGCAACAAATCATTAAGGTCCTGACAACTGGAAAGGGTGGATTTCATCTCTTCCATTAACACCAACCACCACAGCTGTTTCAGAGAAAAGGAACCTACGGCACCACATTAGACGAAGGAAGCCCAGGAGACGTGGCAGCGCTACTGTACAACAAAAGCACATTTTCCACATCATGAAGCACATCAACAGGCACGGCAACTACAGCAAGGAAATTAGAGGCACTAAAATAAGGCTGAATATAACATTTGCATATGGAAACAGATGAAGAGATCCTCCAATTTAAAAGTGCTTTCCTTTTTGACTCCTCTTTCAAAGATCTACGATGGGTTCTACCTTCTTACAAACCGAAGGGTGATCTTTTAATAAGGGAAATGTGTGTTAGTTTGCCTGTTTCCAGTAGTTTCATGAAAAATACAATTAAAATAATTTTTTCCGAGTTATCTTCGAGAGACATGTTAAACAGCACCGGCCCAATTTTGTCCTCCCAAAAACAAATAAATGTGTTGTCTGTTTGACGTCAACTTTTAATTTCAAAAAGGAAATATCAATCCATCCAATACGATAAACTTAAAAGTTTAAACTCACCCACCATGAAGGCCAAGGAGTTTTTTTCAAGGGTGGTTGGTACCGCAGTGCAGCCAGAGCCAACAATGACCATTTGTGGCCCATCAGAGACACTGTCCATGTTCATGGCTTAGGGCCTTATAACAGCAGAGACAATTTCACTACAACACTGGAAAATGCTGGAACCACCTTCAGTACAGCATTGGCTAAATTATGTGTTGTGTACCTACACTTTAAAAAAATGAGCTTTGCTTTAAAGGACAAACTTTGGGGTTTAAAACAAATTGCTAGCAGAGGTTTACAAAGTCTGAAAATTGAGACAGCCGCATCCCCAACCCCCCTCTATATCCCCTTGTTACCTTCTCTCTATACCTTCATTCTTTGTCCTACTTCTATTTGAGGGAGGAACTATAGTTCCAGTAATTTGTGGGCTTTGGGGGGTGTAAACATAAAGTTTGCCATGGAGTCAGTCTGTCAAAGCTATTAGCAGTTCCTGTTTGCAGTGTACCCAGGCATGTACAGAGAACTGTCACTGGATTACTTTGATACTGAAGAAAACTTGATGATTCTCAGGAAAGTATTTCTTTTATGGACATTTATTCGCTAAACATTGGAGATGGGGAAATCCTCGGGAAGTGTAAGTCACACTGAATCTCAAAACAAGTGTATCATGTCTGTGTATTCAGATTTGAGTTATGACTCCAAGAGGGAATGCAAATTGGGTCAGGGTGTTTTTCTTGTTTTTTTCTTTATTTTGTCACCTTGCATGTTCTTCTCTATGTTCACTATGTGTTCTTGTATGTAACCCTGTTCTGTGTCCTCTTGCACTGGCTTGGGTTGGCTCACATAAATGTTGGGGTTTATTCCACACACAGTGTCAAAGCAGAGAAGCAAAATTGCACAATGTCAGGGATTCTGTGCAGTCAAGCGTAAATATGAACACTGAGGATTTTGTGTGCTTAA
The DNA here is from genome assembly GCF_043641665.1 of Enoplosus armatus. NCBI lineage: Eukaryota > Metazoa > Chordata > Actinopteri > Centrarchiformes > Enoplosidae > Enoplosus > Enoplosus armatus. The sequence continues at coordinate 16,543,964 of NC_092198.1, read as the reverse complement.
ACAAGGAGGAGACAATGTGAAGATGCCAAGGTTAGCTGAATGCTCCATCTTCAGTGATATTTGAAATAGCAAAGAACTGAAATGCAAGACCTTCAAATCAATGTTTTAAAAGTGAACACGAGATATGAGGCAAAACTGCAAGATCATTCAACTATGACACTTTCACGGAAATAAGAATGTGCATAAAGTTTAATGTGATGTGGTCTTTGTGATGGATTACAAATCTGAACAGTTCATTTCCTTGCTGCACCAGCGTGAAGAGAAACCTGCCGCTGCTGCTGCTGCTGCTGCTGACTGCTGCTTGGAAGGTAGGAAATCAATCTAAAAACGTATCATATGCCTTGGAAAATGTTCGGCTGTAATGTAATACAAAATGCCAAATCTAATATATGATTGCACATAACTACGCAGAGAAGAATCTGCAAGCAAGGGGAGACAGTGACAGATAATGCACAGTCATCGTCGGACTAGGACTACGGCTCAGATGTAAGATGGTCAGTGCATATTGCAAATATATGGATTCTACTCATCTTTAAAGCTGCAATAATAACCTATATTTTTATATAAACAATGGGTTAAATGACTATGTGCAATGGGAAGGTGTAATCACCCAGCTCTGCAGTTCCTCTCAGTATTTTAGAATCTTTCAGCTCATTGTTTTGCTTTTATGGCCCACAACTTTGTGCCAATATTGTTTTTACAGCTTGTGAAATCCATTCATGTAGGTTGAAGAGAATTTTTAGAAACGCCTCAAATAGGAATAGGGAATCAAATGTACAATGTTAAATCCAAAAATCTTGTGCCGTTATGTCAGAGGAGGTATCTTTTTATCCTTTGTGGGAAAACTTGACATGATCTTTGCTTCTCTGTATGTTCATGCAGAGAGTAAATATATTTACAAAGGCAGGAAATGGCCTTGGTCGATAAAATAGAAAGCGAATGCATTAGTGCACTGCAGTGGATATCAGGTATCATATCCAAGCCATCAAGATCAACTTAAGCAATGCATTTTAGCCATGCAGGAAGGTATTGAAATGTGGAACAGCAATAGTGTACTTAGAGTGGATTTTTATAACATATTGTAAGTCATCTCCTGTCTGAGTGATAGGGACAATAAAAAATAAAAAATAATTAAATTTTAATTAACAATGCCTGCATCTCTCCACTGATTGTCCAGCTCAGACAATTCAATCAGCACGCATGGACACTGTGAGTGCCTGTTGACTAGGAGATAGCACAGTGTTCAGTAGATATGGAGGCTGTCAACAATCAGCAGAGCCAAGACACATTCACTATGCAGGAGATGACAGATTGTCATCATCTGTCCTGGTGCTGCTTGGAGACAAACCGAATTATAACCTCAAACACAAGAAAGCGTGGAATATAACATAACTACATTTGTACTTAATGCAAGGCTGAAACCATTTCATACACAGCAGGCTTGTAAGAGACAGAGTGTCTCCTGTTAAGCATGCCTTTGACCAGTGCATTTCGTCCAGGATTAGACCAAACTGGTCTGTCTCAGCTGCTCAGTGGACAGCCATCTATGATGATGCACTTCGTCTTTCTCAAAAAATCTCTTTGAAGTGAGCAGATACTGCTGTATAATACATCAGATAACATTTGTTGTAAAGTAGGACATTTATTCATATTTTGAAATGAATGAAGATACAAACATTCCCGGCGGGAACACACAAATGTTTGAATTATTATATGAAATCTATAGAGAGCCAAGGTCCTGACATCACACAAGTTCTGTTTCTCAAGCTTTTGTAACTCAATGCATTCTCTCATTGAGCATTTCTTCAAAATGAAATGTTCTTGGACATTACTTTCAATTGTCCAAGACATATTGGCAACAAATATAGGCTATATTTACATTCACCACAACCCACTGTGTTGCCGTCATTGAGTTCTGATAAATATGTTGAAAGCATTTCCTTTCTCATAAAACTTCCCAACTTAAAAAAAAAAAGTCTCCTCATCGATCTACATGTATCTGATGTTTTGTCTGTTGCTATTTTTTGTCTTTTCAGTGGAGCAGAAGCTTGAGTGACAAATAAGTCACATGCTTCATGTATATCACGATTTGACACGTTTCCACTGCACTCTCTTTGAATTTCTGGCGTTTCCACTGAGGTTTTTTTATTTGTACATTGAAAATAAACAGGTGGATGGAAACGCAATTAATGCGAATGGTTTTCTCACTTCTTGAACAGAACCCGTTGTGGTCTCACTTTGGCTGTCTTCAGCAAATAGAAGCTATAATAGGTTTGGTGAAACCCTTGCGGACCACAGCTCTCCAGTTGCGTAGCACTGGCTTTAATAGAGAAAAACCCTGTGTCTGTTATATTTATACCGCTGGATGATTCCACATTTCCACAAAATACTCTGATGCAAAACATCACTATTTCTCAAAAAATGTCTTTTAGGGAACTAAGTGAAGTCATAAGCCCTTAGAGGAGCGCTGCATACATTTATCTAAAGAGACAGAAAACGGTTCGGTCTCTGCTGTATCTCCAAAGAAAGCAGAGCAACATCAGTGCTCTCCAGAATGATGAATGAGTCACAGCAGATCACACAAAGCTTGACAATCATGCTGACATGGAGAAGGCAGATAGCCAGACTAAAAAGAACTGGGGCCTTTATGAGGGAACGGCATGTAGGCGGTAAGATCTGGGAGTTCCATTTCAGTTCTCTTGCCATCTTAGCACACCCACCCACCACCTCCGTCGAGCACAGTGAACCTTGGATGGAGAGATGAGCAGAAAGAAGACTTCCACTCACACATCCTCCTACAGTAAGGAAGTTCCTTGGAGCGATAACGCGGAGAGGGGGCAGTGAACCTGCTTTCATGGTAAAACCTTTTTAGGAAGGAAACACAAAGTTGTGCCCGATACAGTAGGGTTTGTGTGGGCGGAGGTGAACCACACAGCCCCATTAAGAGATCAAGCTTTCACTGCACACTCCAGGGTAGAGACTGGACAATGGAATCGCTTAGGGAGACAAATCAACCACTAACACGCTAAACAATGTCTCTCTCCCCTCGAGAGAGAAAATGTACAGGTGATGGAGGACTGTTTTCCTCTCCAGTGATTCATGTTTGGGCTCATTTCACAAAAGGACACAATGATGAATGAGGTCTGGCTTGGTGTTAGCTGGATAGCATCGAAATGACATGAAGTATGCCATTCACCTCTATAGAAAGCCAATCAAACAGAAAAATGTCTTGCCATCAGTTCTAGTTGTCTCTTAATCATACCTCTATGCACAATAGATCAGGAACAGTAAAATAAAGACATGCAAGTAAAATATCATAAAAGATATTGTAAAATATCCTCTGGAACCAGAGATTATTTGCCATTTTTGCTTTGCTTACAATTTATCGATTATCAAAAGTTTTGCAGAATATTTTTCTTCATATTAACATATCGACTGATCGTTTCTAGTCAGATCACTGACAGTGAAATGGCCCCATCGAAAGACTCCTAACAGTGAATGCACCCCAGAGAAACAAATTAGCAAAATCCACCTGTCAGCTAAGGAAAAGAAGCAAATCAATTAAATACATTCGGAGTCTGTACTTATCTTCGTCAGTTCCTATTATTTTGTGAAGCTAGTATTGAATTTATATAATAGGCATCCATCGGACGGATTTTTGTGGGCCGTGGTTTCTAAAGTCAGTTTGTCTTGTTTTGTCTTTACAGCTTTTAAGGTTTCCAGAGATTAACAGAACATTTCAGACTGTGTTATCTTTTAGGTTTTGCTGCAACAAAGCATCCCAGGTGGGGGAATTATAGTTCTGAACTTGACCTTGACTTTGACTGACCATTTCCTAGTGTGGTTTAGAATAACAGATTGTATTGGCTAGACCACAATGGCTCCACTGGAATACAAAATGAGCTGAAAAGAGAGGAATGCAGAATAGGTTTTCTACTCATTTCTACTCAAGGTGCCATCCACGGGGCTAACACCAAGGTGACAGTAAACCAAGAGGCAGTAGAGGTTTTCTAATAATCTCTCTATTCAACAATGTACAATTAACAAAGCCAAATGAACGACTGCAACCACCACAACAGGTGTAAGTGACAAAAATACAGCAATGTGCAAAAATATCCCACTGTGAGTGACGAATCCATTTCTGTAAGCCAACTGCTTGGCTAAAGTCAGCGTAAAAATCGTATCATAAAAAATAAACATGATTAACAAAACTTAAATTAGCTAGTGGTTTAAAACTTTAAATAACTGAGAAATTAGCACGCAGTAAATACAAAGTACAGGAAGTATGTTCTTAAAAGTAATAAGCAATACGTGAGATGTGGAAGAGGTTGAAGTTTTGTAAAGCAGAGTATTGGTATCATGTCTGTAAAATATTTCCACACCTTATGGTTTATTAATATCCCGGTGCAAGAAGGACAAAGCTGCATGTGCTCATTAAATTTCACCGCGATTTCACCAGCTCTTCCTCAGCACACCTGGACTGATATTATGCACTTTCCATTCCTGAAGCCTTTTGTGTTTTCCTGCTGTCTGCTCATCCTCATTGCTCTGAGGAGGTTTAGGTGCGGGGGCTGAATCAAAGGCGGAGAGGATGGATTGATATTCCAGTCAGACCACAGGGCTGTTGCTGAAGGCTCCTTTCAAGCCTAATGTGAATAGGCCAGTGTGCAGTTCCCTATTAAACGAAAAGCCCACATCAGAGGGCAGGGCTGCTAAACCACTGGCTGGCCCGGAGTCAAACAAGGTTACGCAGTCTGGAGAAGTTAAATGTCTTTGAACGTCTTATCTTTTTGATGGATACTGGTCGTTTCATAAAAATCGTGATCAAGATTAAATTTTACACATTCATTTGTCGTGACAGGGAAACAGAGACATTCACCCTGTGAAGATTAAACCAGTAAGAGATGGCATAAAACAAGAACAGGCAGGGATAGTGAGGAATATCAGGGCACAGCATGAAATTTAATTGTGGTATGAAAAGAGCCTGTGGCGAACTGGATAGGCATCTTGATGAGTGGCTAGCATGAACTATTATTATTATTATTATTATTAATATTATTAGGAAATTTGAAAAAAGTTATTTCAAGATGAAATTTATAATCTGAGCTGAGGCCCAGGGACACAGCGAGAGTTTACAGGCCAATTTTTAATTCTGTAACTTCAAATTCGGTTTCGGGATTGTCCATTTCTATATCCGTTTGTCACAAGAAAGTGTCAAAGGTTATTGTCGGTGGTTAAGTTCCTAAGTAAGTTAGTAAAAGTTACAAAAGCAGTCTAAAAAGCCTGTTTTTGGGATGAGTAGATGCATAATGATAGCTCATTGGCAAGAGTAACTCGGTGTTAGGTGATGGGTGTGAATTGAGTTGAATGAGAAGTTTCTATTCTCCACTACTACAGCTTCTTTACCAAGTAGATGCCTGAAATAACAATATCAAATATGGAAAATAGAGCTGCAAGTAACGATTATGTTCATTAGAGATTACAGATTATTTTCTCAATTAATTAGTTAATCGTCTGGTCTGTAGAATGTCAGCAAATAGGAATAAAATGCCCATCACACGTTTCCAGAGCCCAAGGTGATGTCAAGAAATATTCATATTTGAGAAGCTGGATCATGCGCATTTTTGCTTTTTCCAACAATCGACGAATCAATTAATGGACTAATCATTTTAGCTCTAGAGGGAAAAAAAGATATTTTCCAGGATAATAGAAAGACAATGACTGTGTACTGTAGTATTTTATTTGAATGCTTTTGTTAAGGGGTTTTAAATCAAGTGTTTAAGCACATTAGATGGGGGGAAAAAAATGAGAAAGCCTCAGAAGTTGGCTGGACAGAATAGTAAAAACGGACAATCATATGGATAATGTCGAACAAGTAAACCAGTGGTCAGTGCAAGTCTGTGCTGAAGCTACACCACTGCCAGTTAGACACATCACCGCCCTGTCTCCAGGAGACAAAAGATAAACTGACAACCACAAACGCACAGCAGTGCCGAGCACAGCCCACACACTCAGACACATTCATGCAGACAGCAGACAGAGTCAGTGTGAAGAGGCAACAACCAGAAGGCTGCCCTTCACTGGACTCCAACAGCATGCTGCCGTATCTGTGCTGCTACAGTAAAAGAGGCTGACTGGGGTTAGCTGGATGTCAGACAGAAAACGTTTGACTTTGGTTTTGGAGGTGCACAAAAGAATTTGCTTCTAAAGGCTAGCTAAAACCACAAGCTTTAATGAAACAGTGATGGTCTATTACAATATAATAAATAATATAAATTAATATATATATATATACATACAGCGTATCCTTGTGTTTGTCCACGTTCAGAGTGGAAGCTAGTTAGCCTAACTTGCTAAATTCAACTTTTCAAGTGGAATAGAAACTTCACAGCACGATGTATCCTCCCAAATGTTACATTTTCTCAAACGATCGATAGCAAATGCTTTAGAGCTCCTAGAAAAAGGGTGTAAAACATATTCATGGAAAATATAGTGTGATGTTTTTACAGGTCGTACCACAGCTCTCAGTCACTCGGCCAACCACTGCGATTGGAAAAGCCCATTTAAAGCATTAAGCTTGGATACTGTTTGCAAAGTCCTGTCCGAAAAACAGTTTCATCCTTTTTTGTAAAATGGAAAAATACACACAACAGCTACGGTTTCATTGTAGCTTATGAGTTCCGTTTGACTGCACAGAGCACAGAAATTATCAAAATAAAAGTATTCTAGAAAGAAAATTGATGTGGATTTCTATTGTTATGGCAGCAGCTGTGCTGGTTATCTCAGAAGGGCTTCTTGTTGAGAGGGCTGGAGATCAAGGCTGTCATGACCTCACCATGGGTCAAACAGAAAAGGAAGACAGGAGAGCAGTCTGTGGAACTCAGAATAAACACAAAAGTCATACGAACATCTGAAGAAAGACACCTGTTGACCTGACCCAGAGGACACATGTTCCTTTCCTTGAGTACGTCGACTCGGAGCCTGGAAGGCACCAGGAGAGCAGGCAAGCAGAACAAATAAAATGAGCCGCTACAGCACATACTGCTCACCCGCTCTCCCTCTCTCTCTCTCTCTCTCCAGTGAATCTGACCTTTACTGTATAGATGTGCCTTGTATCATCAGATATTGCATAATGTCTTGGAGGCTTTGAAGAAAACTGAAACATTTCAAAGCAACAGAGGTAAACAAACATTAGTCATCGAGTCCATGTCGTGTGTTCTTCCAAGCAGCATAAGCCCTTATACAACAGTCAACATGTCTCCCTCTGTGAGTGGGTGCTGCAGCAGCAGCAGCAGCAGCAGCAGCAGCAGAGAGAGAGGGAGGATGCAGGTGATGTTTTGTTGCAGCTTGTTCTTGAACCTAACCGTGGAGGATGGGTGTATTACCAAGGCCAGAGGTGCAGGCTGATGAATGCTTTATTGCAGTGTATTTCATAAACTTGTAGGACTATGAGATATCAACTGTCTATCTTCCCCCGCCAAAGGATTCCCACATTTCTGCTGCTAATGAAATCAACTACTGTAGGTTTACAGGTCAATAAGGCAGATTTTATTTCACTAGTTCTGTCATCATCCAGAAAAAGGCTTATAACAATATTGTAAAGTGTCAGAAACACAGATAGGGGAAACTCTAAGCACCTATGACCTCTTAATTTGTATTTGAGCTGATACAGTGGGCGTGGTATCACCGCAAACTGACTCAGATTTAGCTTGATTTTTACTTTTGTTGAAGCACACACATAAAGGAGACAAAAGACAATGGGAGACCCAGGGTCTCCAACAGCTGAAGACTGAGCTGAAGAAGTCAGTGAGAAAGAGTTACTTATTTTTTTATCTAGCCGGGCCACTACAAACCCGCTCTGACAGGAAAAGCAAGACTCTTGATTCATGGATCTGGGTATAACAATAAGAGGACCACGAGAGGAGGACATTTACATTGACTCAAAGAGTGTTAATGACGGCTGGAGAGGAGGATGAGTCAGGAAAGGAAAAAGAGTCTTGTCATCGCAGTTATGTGGTTGGCTACAGTTACTCAATACACCGTCTCTGGTCAACATTTAGGCCTTCTACACAAGCAATTGTTTTCCTTGGACGAGAGTGATGATGGGGAACCTTGCTACAACCTAAGTTGCAGTGCACACTCTGACACCTCGTCTCTGCACTCAAAAATTGCGGTGACCTTTCAAAGTGCATCCATCCATTTACACCTTATCTAGAAACGTAAACATGGGGAGTGCGTATCTGGCTTTGCAGAGATAACCAACCAATATCTGGTTTAATTATACTTTTTTTTTTTTAATATGTATTGTTTGTCTTTGGAATTAATTTAAAAATTCTTGTATATACAGCGGATAACTCATATGAAGATGTGCTGATTGAAACCACACATTTGTTTTTATCATTTTGTTCATCAGTCCATAGGCAAATGTAGCACTTTTAAGGTAATACTCTTGCGAAGAAGCTGCAGCAGCAAAGTAGCTCTCAGTGCCAGATAAACAACGGCCCACAAAACAACAGCAGTGCTTTAATGCACATCAGCTATCGTGATTTCAGAAAATCTATTTCATTTCACTATTTACATTCTCAAAGAAGTCAATCCTTTGGGCCAATTTGTATTCAGTTCATACGCTAACGCTTAATCTCAGCCACTGTGATTAGGCTAGAACTCCATGAAAAGACTGCAATCTTACAAAAGTATCTAGATAACTACTTTTCAGGCCTCTATCCAAATTCAATCTCAGTTCAAAAGAAAAAAAAAAAAAAAAAGGTATTTCACGATAAGATCTACTCTCAGGTAAGAAACTCATTCTTTCACTTGAAGTCTTTCTCAGTCTCACCGCTATCTGGTCTCCTGGGAGGAGGTGGATGATGGACTGGAGTCATTTGGTGAAACCAGTCTCATTAGGGGAAACTTTATTCAGCTTAGGCCTCATTTCTTTAGAGATATGATAAATGAGCGAGGGATATTAGATATTCTGCAAAGGGCAAAGACAAATGAACACCATTTAATTTCCTTTTGTAATTTTAATGTCACCAAATTGTGACTTTATGTAATGTGGATACACCGTGAGTCACATTTCATTACTGTATGCTCTGCAAACGTTGGGCTTATTCAAACAGGGTCGACGAATGTTTCATGTTTCATCACTGAACTGAACTGAAAAAATGATTACTCCAATGTAAAATGTTTCCTGCTTTGGAGAACTATGAAGTTGGACAAATGTAACCATACTTTGTGGATATAACATCAGGGAATATATTGAAAAACATATGGAATCTAGACACTGTCTAAATGACAGTTTGACAGCAAGAGCAGATGATTGAAGTTCCTCCTATTTACCCAATAATAGTTTCAGCACTCAGGAGTTATAACTGTTGGGATTTATCATCGAGCTCATAAGAAAAGCCAATGTTACAAATAGTTGAGCTTGGCATATCCTGGACCGAAAACATGAAACCTATTAAAAACAAGCTGGATGAGTTTTTTGACTTGTTAAGCCCACTCTCTATGGAAATTGCAAATATCATCACCAGCTCTCGGTAGCCCCCAAACTGTAACACTCATTTCTATAATCCCAGGAGGGATTCTGCCTCATAAACAGATTTTCTATGGAAATTGCCAATTCTGTTGCCTTCAGTGGTCAAGAAAATGACCAGAAATCCCAGTCATTTCTGATTCCTTGAATGAAATACACAGATCTCTGCCAAATACACTTTTTGTGGAATTTACCAGTGTCCATAACCAGAAGAGAGAAATCTATATGCTGTAAATGCTAGCCATATAATGCTGTGTATATTGAATGTGCAGCATCAGCAAGCCCGAATCATATCACAAGTATTATACAAGTGCACTACATTGAGAACGCAAACTAATTTCCCTGTAGGAACACTTTGGTAAGTTGACACAGGAGCTTATTTGACAGTCAGTATACTTGCGTAAAGGCTTGTTCATAACAAAAAGGGAAACGTGTGCAGCATTACAATTACAGATATAGAGCTACTGTATATGTGCAGGGATTGGACATATAGTGCTGTCCTCAGAAATCATTCAGACATTTTCAGTTTTTTGTTTTAAGTCTGGACTCAAAATTGATTAATTTTTAGTACACTGTAGACAAAGACACACAATGAAACTGGTGCAAAAGGTTTGATGAACACCCTGTTCGAAAAGTTTGTACAGACAGGTAGGAAGGGTAAATCAGTCAAAGAAAGAAATAAAGTGAATACATTTACTGTCATACTTAAATGAGGCTATTATGTAGCTTCCAATCCCTATAACTGCTGACAGTAAAAACTATGTATGTACTGTAAATTATAAAAATCCATCAATGAAAGTAACAAAGATAAAGCATGTATTATTGCAACATAAGTACAAAAATAAACGTGCAACATGCAATTAATAGCAGGACAGGCACCACCAACTGAGTTTTGAAGAGCCATTAAATTCAGAATTATTTTCTACTCAACCTATATTTTGCCAGCTAAGTCCATTCAACTTACACAAGAGGGAAATTCCAAAAATATATTATCTGGTTGTCCCAATGTACAATTTCTGTAATACAAAAAGGGGTCTTTGTAAGATAATTGGACAAGTGGAGGAAGCAAAGAGAATAAATGTTCCCAATTGGTGGGAAATGGCGGCATGAATGTGTAAGTGTCTGAGATGAAAAACAGCCGCCTAGCAACAGACAAAAGCCATCATACAACTCCAGCCCGTTACTGAAATACCCCTAAAAGGAATTTCTGGTTGATATGCCATGAAGTGGAGGGCTGTGCAGCTATGAATTAATGAGCCAGATTCCAGTTCCCGTCTTTTAATGTCCCATACAACAGAGATATGACTGTATGGGGAGCAGATGGCCACTGCACAACACAATAGAGCAGTCAGAAACCAGACATAGTTCCAGTGACTTCATTTCTAGAGTATCTTCATCAACATACTCCACAAAGGGTGGCGGGTGATCTTTCATAAAGTTTCTTAGAGAGGGAGACAGCACAGGGTTAGACCAGAGGTAACCCAACTATTCATACTAAGAATTTTAAAAAGGGCAAAAACACCAAGATATCAAGTGTTGGCAGAGGAAGACATGTGACCACAACACAAGAAATGTCTAAAACTTCACCCCCTCTGTATACTTTGATCATCTGTGAATGTGCAGTGCCAAGGTTTCCGACTGATCTTGGCCCGAGCAAAACATCAAATTAATCGCGCTGTGACCTCCCACAGACCTGATATTTGGGCACAAGTGCAGGCCTTTGAGGAGGGCTGAACAGCTACTCAGAGGATAAAAGCTCCGCTGTCCTCAGCCTGTGAACAGCACAGTACTAAAACCTGAGGTGTGATCATTTACTTATTATGTTACAACTACAAGGAAAATGCATAAAAATATGATCGTCTGATCCAAAATAGTCACGAAAAAGTGGCAGAGTGAGCATCATGCATTTTACACGTATTCTTGGTATTATCAAGCAAAAATGACGTCCAACAAAGTAAGTCAAAACCCTGAGTTTTTATGGGCATGTCAAGGCCCCTGCCTTTTCCTGCCACCTCAGTGGCACACGGCAGCAACCACACACTATGTCTTGAGGCTGAGGCTGATCAGTCCCAATGGGTACAGGCCCAACTACCAGGCACTGGTTCCCTCCCTCAGACCTGACTCCCAGAAGGGGCCTGTTTCCCTATTCTGGGCGAGATTGTGCTTTCAATAAGACGCCGGTACATAGATGTCTTTCAATTGCTCACCAGGGACCAACTTGCCTTGCAAGACTCTACAAAGAACTGGAAAGTACAACTTCCAGGTAGGTAACTGGGACACTACTGACGCACAAGTTTTATTTGGAGGTATGTAAGAATTGGGGGTCATCTAGATCTGTATATCTTTGTGTGAAAAGCAGGAATGGGCTTTGACTGGGTAACATCTGTGAAAGAAAACGAGGGGAAAAAAGGTTGGAAAGAGAATGCCTTTGTGCACTTTACCTTGCGTGATGCATGAATGTCAAAGAAGGGCTTATTCCGGACACTGAAGGGCTCCTTGGTTTTGTCAATCTGTCCAGTCTTCATCTTTTCCATCCGGGGAGAAATTATCTCTTTTTCTATGCATAACAGCCGGATATTGAAATCACACTGGCCAACAGGCTGTCCCTGAAACACAAAAAACAAACACGGTCATCTCTTACTGTACCCTGGGAATGAATTAATTGAGACTGCTATGCAGATAAAAATCATTGTTATCAATATTAATACAATCAATAAACCAAAATAATACAGAAGAGTCTTTATTTAGACTCAATTGTGGAATTTCTCCAATATCAATTAAGAACATATAACGCGTATACATACTACATTACTATTTTGAGACAATTCATGGACTGAATGATTAATCTATTAGATCAAGCAAATAATCAACAGATGAATCAATAATGAAAATAATCACTAGTTGCATGCTTAACTAGCACTATAAAACCTTGGCGCACACAATAACGTCCTCGTAGCAAGTGACTAAGTCTCTTCATACAGCTCGTATTTATTGCTACACCATAGGTGAGCAGTATCCCGGTGCATACAGTAGGGATCTGGACAACAAGACCTTGACATCAGTTGAGCTCATGGGGATGTCAACGCCAAAGGTACACAGTACAGTGGAATCAGTCACTATGACAACAGCATCCTCCCATCATTGGCCAGCCACACACAGTTGTTCTAAACAGACGAGCACAACGACCTGAGCCATCACGGCCTCTCAAACAGACAGGGCCACTAAGGCAGGGCAAAGGTGTAACCCAACCTATCTGGCGGACGACTGTGACTGGCAGAACAAAACACAATAATAATAACAACAATACTTGAGTTCCTGCTCCTGGTTATTAATAAACAAGCTTGGGTGGAAGATTAGGACAGCCAAGTAGCAAATTTAACAAACATGACTGAATGACCACTTGAAAGTGTTAAATGGAGGCAGAGAAGTTGTGATCACCCTGGTACAGCACGGCCAATTGACAGTTACCACCGCACACATACAGTGTTTCCGTTGCTGAATTGACAAAGTGATTAAAAATAATGACTCACTTTTATCAGCACAAAAAAAGAAACTCGCCGAAAGAGGAAGAAAAATGAAAAGTGAGTTTTGAAAAGCTGCCAGATGGAAACAAACTAAATGTATGACAACAATTTGACATTTAATATTTCTCACAAGTTATCCAAGAAAGAAAAAAGGAACTCAGCAACCAAGCTGCCATTTCTTTTTTTGCCAAGAGACAGGGAAAAAATAATGATGACATTATGATGAGCAGAAAAACTTCCATATATCTCAAAATGCGTTTTCACAATTTCCAATCTATCTCCCAAACTGGATGTTTTCTTGACCAGTAAATAGGCAAAACTTTGCCCCTTTTTAAAACAGCCCATGAACATTTTCAAACAACTGACCCATGTCTTCCACGGTTTACCATAAACTTAATTGTCAGTTGATTAATTTTAATAATTTGATTAATAATTAACAGTTTTTCGCTGTTTTTATGGGTTTAGTTTTAAGAAGACTCTTATTTCTATAGAAAATGTATCCTCGTGTTATATTATTCTATTATTTATTCCCAAATGTTATACTTGCTGTATGTATATACTTTTACATATAATGTTCACTCTACAAACTGTGCCTGTTATAATTTCCCTCTGACAGGTGTCGTCTTCTTGTTTTGTACGACCAACAGTACAAAACCCAAAGATATTCAGTTTGCTGTCATAGAAAACAGAGAAATGCATAAAATCCTCACATTTAAGAAGCTGGAACCAGCAAATATTTTGGATTTTGGTAAAAAAAAAAAAAATTACTGAAACGATTATTCAGTTAAGAAAATAGTTGCAGATCAATTGATCAACTAATTGATTAACTGTTGCAGCTCTACTCTAAAGCTGTGTGTATAACACTGGAAGGGGTATCAGACAAAGCTTTGGTCAACCTTTGGCTTCTCTTGCAACATTTTTCTGTCTACAGTAAACAAAGTGAAATTGTTTGCTCTTTTTACCCTTTTGAAAAACATGTTCAAATAAAATAAAACCCAAAAAATATATGGTAAAACATTTACACCTTTACTGTTCCTACACAAGCGGGTTATGGATCAATATTCCCTGATCTATATCGGGAGGCACTGAGCAGGAGGGTGTGACTGGGCGGCATTTGTATTCTGCTCTGTTACTGTTTGGTAAAGGCCACCAATCTTCTCAAGAGCTTTCTATGGAATTATTGTGCCATTTTTTCAAAGTGGTTGAGGAGGTGGATGGCCAATAATTAGTTAAGATTAGATGCAATTACTACACTGTACTGTCTTGTGAGTCACACGGATATTCAGCAAAAAATAAGTATGCAGTCTTATGTAAGCAAGTACAATGCCAAGCCGTGTGAAAAACAAAAAAACATATCTTCAACCAATTACTTTCCATATACAACCACAAAAAACACGACTGTGCCTGCTGAGTGTAGTGACACTAGAATGTGTGAGAAAAAAAACGCTGCCATTGCTGTTCCTAAGACGGTGTGAAGGATGAGAAGTTTGTTTTTTCATAAGGAGATTTTACTGAATTTTGAATTACACTGATTGTCTTTAAAATACAGAAACAATTTGAAAATGTAGCCATAAGTAGAAACAGAACGGCATTAAAATCAAGATTGTACAACAAGAAGCCTCAGGTCATGAGTCTTCAAATAAGATATAAAAACACAGTTTGGGAATTAACTCCAACTTAGAATTTAGATAATATCCAAATATTCTATCGTTCCAGATTGGATGGAATTCATAGGATTGTAAATTGAGTATCTTTGGGTTTTGGGCTTTTGGTTGGACAAAAACAAACAACCTGAAGACGTCAGCTCTGAGAAATGGTGATGGGCAATTTTCACAATTTTCTGGACAAAAAAAATGTAACTACTCAAGAAAACAATCAGCAGATTAAGTAAAAATGAAAATAATTGCTCCACTAAAATTAATTATTAAATCACTTGAGGAGATGCTGGTCCAGAATAGGTAAAAGGTAGATTAGATATTGGACTTCCTCAGGTGGCCTGATATGACTCCATTAGGATGCCCATGTTGCTCTATGTCTGCTGGATATGCAAGTAAGCAATTGTTTGCGAACACATTAGCCATAACAAATTGATAATCTGATTGATAATTTGTTGTAGAGTCTGTCTGACTTGCTTAATGCCACCGTAACAACTCTATAAGGACAAACTACAAATAAGGTCAAAGGCAAATTAAAGTTTGGAAAACGCTCATTCAGGCATTACTTTGAGGACTTGTTCTTCTAGGGTGACTGCAAAGACCACACATCTACTGTCTCCTGGAACAACAGCTGGTATCATGTCCCACACATTCTGCACCATCTGTCAGCTGTGTCATCAGGACAGAACAAGATGTAAGTGTGGATGATTCAAGGCATGTGCTGTCCACGCCTGTTCGACAGGAAAACACAGCAGATAAGAGTCTTGTTAATCCAACATTACTGGGAATAAAGATCAATTATATCTGTGAAATCATTGTGGTTCTTGAAAGCAATGTATCAAGATAGCTCACTGTCTGCGAGTACCATAAAATCTAACTTGTGGCTGCCCTTTTTATTTGTTTGTGCTGCTCCATTTCACTGTCATCACAGTGGCTTTGAGCCGGTATTTCAACGGAGCACAATGCACCATTTTTGATAAGCAACAGCAATAGATCAGGCTTGATATAACCAATATCAATCTATAATGAAATGCCTTGAAATGCTCTGATGCTGATACGCCTCAGGACACCTCTGCCTATATAGCCTCCAAATACTACACATGCACTGTAAAGCTAACCATTTTAATAATCGATTAATCGTTTCAGTAATTTCTTTTCAAGCACAAATGCCAAATATTCCCAAGTAAATTCTCACTTGTGAGAATGCTGCTTGTCTTTGTCTTATGTGATAGTAAACGGAATATCTAACAAGCAATGTGGAGAAGGCACCTTAGTCTTTAGGAAATTGTGACAATTTCCACTGTTTTCCAGTGTTTAAAAGACCAAACAGTTGTCAAAAAACATCATGGTTCCAGCTACTCGGATGTAAATATTTGTCGGTGTTCTTAGTTTTCTATGATAGTGAACTGAATATTTGTTTGTTGACTGTTGGTTTGACATAAGCCAACATTTTTAAACTAATCAATTAATCAAGAAAATAATCGGCTGATTAATCAATAATGAAAATAATTAGTTGCAGTCCTAGAAGTCTCAGTCAGTTCAGGAGAGAAACATATCCTTCAATCCAGTCAATCCAAACATAAATCCAACATTAGAGCTACCTGTAGTAAATAACAATAAATACGACAGTGGTTCTCCTCAACAGTTTATATGCAGTATTCTTAAAATATTACCAAATTAAACTTGATATTTTTCTACAGATGCATTCATTATAACTGGACAAAGAGTCAAAGATTGTATCAAGTCCAACAAGGTACAATTCAGTACATTACATAACCGCCTTTATGGGTAAATTGAACTGAGTGCATAAAGAATCTATATATAAACACACATTAAATGTTAAACACCAGAGAGTCGCAGAATCAGAAATAAAGCCTTCTCCAGCGTGAGCCTGGAGAGGCTGACGGATGAACTCAAGAACACAGCAAAAACAAAAGTATCTTACATAAAGCTGACAGTGCTGGGAATACTGTTGAAAGCTGTGTGACTGTCTGGGATCATTTGGAATAAATTACATTATACGCAGGTGACAAAATCAGTGTTGGGACCAGTCAACAGAAGCTTAAGCTTAATGTGCAGCTTCCCTTGGGATATTTCTGACAAAAATAGAGGCTTTTAGGCTGTTTTGGCCTAAAACTGTTTATAACTACACACTGTATCCTTTTTATCTGTTTGCATCATGGAGCCATAATGCACAACAACTATTTTGAGGCAATATCGAACCAGATTTGAAAAGATATATGATTTATTCCGTGAAGACTTTGCTCCAGTTGTCTTTTGTTATTGCTAGTATGTTGGTTATACTATAATCGGGAAGGGACATGTCATTCAAACTATGAATTCACCTCTCTGTTCCTTGTGGTGTTGAGCAGTCTGAATAAAGCAGCCTTCCTCTAAAGCAATAAAATCTTGTCATACATTTAAGGCTGTTCCAAAGACAGAATGCAGGTTCTTTCTAAAAATACTGAAATTTTTGATTCAAATCCCAACTAATGAGAGCAGATCTGAACCAGATCTTACCCCCAGGAGAGCCTCCATATTTTTCCACCATATTCCTAACATTATAAGCTGGGGTCTTAATTCTCTGGGCTCTGGCTTTGGAAGAGACTGGCAGGTCATAGGCCACAATTTATGACAATAGTCTATGTAGTTATACTGTAAGGGCCCCTGAAGCCTACTGTTCCTGCTCCTTTGAGTCACTTTAATACCAAGCTGGGCTTACCTCTAAGACAGAGTTCAAAAGCAGCATAAAAAATGCATATTACATATAGCAAAGAGCTGCCACATCACTGTTTCATCAGGGTTTAAGTCAGTGGTTCTTAAACTGGTGAGCGTAGAGCCACAGTAGGGGGGCTGTAGAGCCACTGCAGGGGGGTGTGGCTGTTGAGCAGACCTAAAGTTGCATGAATATGATTAATGTGGTGACATACACTAACAAAAGTGCTCTGATGCTAGCAAGGCTACTTTGCTAACATGAACCTTTTGTTCATTTCAATCGCCCGTCACTATTTTTATTTCAAATGCTGAATATATTGCATTACCCCTCTCTTACCCTCTAATGAAGCCAATAAAACAGCATGAAAAGGGATATAACAGTTTTTGGGTGTGCTGTGCTAAATAAAAGGCATGTGCAGCCAGTGGTAGGGGCTCTACACTAACTGTGGCCTATGTTGAATTTTCAGGCAGTTTAGTGATAAAATAGAGATCATTACTGCCCCCCTCAGCTACATTTTAGTACAATAATCTCCATACTAACCACCGTTTTCCTTCATGAATGTCCACATGTTCGACCAAATGCTCAACATGGAAATGAAGGTGGAGACTGATGTCATAATCACAGGCAAAATGCAGTTGAAAGACCCAGCAGAGTGGGCTGGATGCATTGTGATTTATGAGGAAATTATAGCGACTGAGGATAACTGTGAAGGTACTGTTAGCTACTAGTGGCTGTTGCTAGCTAGAGACCAATAAATCCCTAGCACCAGAACTAGTGTTCATCTATTGACTCGTACCTCGTCATTACCAACATAGCTGTTACCTATACAGTGGATGTTAATGTACAGCAGGAAGAGAAATTTCAAAAGGTACTCTAGATGACAGCAGACTGCTGGTGGGATGTGACTGCAGAGGAGCTACAGCGCGTCATCAGAATGATGCTGTCGTTGGCTTGAAAGGAATGAAGCAGCCCAGGGACTATTCTTAGGGTGGAAAACCCTGCGGAGCTACAGACTGTACCTGCAGACAAACTTCTCAAGCAGAAGTAAGTGGAGCTCATGTCAGTAAAGCAATACCTCTACAGATAAGGTTTCTGCGGTGAACGTTAACGGCATTCCTTTCTGCTCAGCTGTTAATCTGACTGAGCCAATTATCTCGTCTAATTCTGCACCTAAAGGCGAGATTATTCTTGGCAAGATGAAAGACAACGAGGTCAATCAAAGTGTCAGGACATAGACGTTGATGTCAAATGCAAAACCTCCACAGTTTTATTTCAAGATAATAGCTTTCTACAGCGACTTGAAAATTAAGGACAGATGTGTAATTGTTGTTGTGCTTTCATTCTTGTCAGTTCCCCCACAGTTGAGGAGCTGACAGTGACTGACAAGCAGTAGCAACTTTCCAGGAAGACAAAAAAAAAAGAAAGAGGCTTTTTATATACTTTGCAGCGAGAGCAGAAATAGAAAATTCACTTCATGTCTCGGGGTGACAGTCAGGGTCAATCAGTTACATTGCTGGAGAGGGTTAGCACTCGTCAGCACTCCCAACATAATGACACTCTGTAGGATGAAGAACATCAGTTGCCCTAACATGAACAGAACACTATATGCTGACATATCTCAAAAGTAAATAAACTCTGACCCTGACCACTCACAGCTATATTACCCAGCACAGCGAGAGGACACACACTTCTCATTTCACTCTAATCAAAAGAATCCCAATACTGTGCTTCACCCGACTTTCCAAACAAGTAAGGTGCCACGTTAGGCCATGGGCCTCGCAGGTGGTGTGCCCTCCCTCCTGCTGCATTTCCATCCTCAGTCTCAGGATGGAGCCTTAGTGCCAAGGTGCAGTCCACCACAGATAATGGAGAAGGCTAATAACGGCCAGCTAGGATCAATACAGCAGCGCTTTACTGGGGGGAGGAGGAGTCATGTGGAGCGGCTACGTTCCCCTCACCAATGGTGCCTTTATTGAGCCGCTTGCTTGTGGTGATCCTATGATCGATGGAGAAAAGGAGGCGACAGAGAAACATAATGGCCGATGTACGTTCCCCCCCCTGGCCCCCCTACCCTCACCACCCCCATCCCGAGGTATTCATCAAGTTTTTATACAGGAAGACAGCAGAGGCTCGCTAGGGGCAAACTGCAGGCTCATTTGTCTCTGTGCTTGCCATTAGCAGCACGCAGATCAGATGAAGGGATGAATTAATTTACAGTTTGGAAGAGTGTTAGCAATTAACAGCCTTGTAATGTTGTCCACAGGCTGTTCTCAAGAAAAATGGCAGATTCAAAATAATAAAAATAACAGAAGAAACATGCTATTACACATATATAAAAGCTAATTTTACATGAACAAATTCACTTCAACCCAATACAATGACTCTGACAATGTCAAAGGTTTGGATTAATATTCAATTAACTTTTTGATTTTAAGTGATTATGAAAAAATAGGTAAATGCAGCTCAACAAAACCATTTTCAGTGATAAAAGTCCAAAAACATAACTTATAAATATTCAGTGAGGGTCAGACACAGTTCAGCCCTGGTGTTGTGGTTAAGGTCAGGCTTTAGTGAAGCCCAGTGCGTGATGGGATGTGGGGTCAAGCAGAGCCATGCTCTTTTCTCCAGCATGCAGACTGACAAGCACCATCATCCCTGTACAAATATTGCAGCCTGGATGAACACTGCTCTGCTGCCTGCTATAGCACAGCCTTGAAGAAATCCAAGCAATAATTTGATGTCTCAGGTGTCAGGATTCCACGACAATGTACAGCCTACACCTTGCTCTGATTATATATATGTTACCAACTGTTGATAGACTACGGCCACAAAAATTTCCTCTGCTGAACCAGAGCCTTGTTAACAGTAAGAAAAAGGAGAAGGCAGAAGGAGCCGCTGGTAGACCACAGTGTTAATGGCATGCTTCCAATGTGACGCGTGTTTATTCTGCCCGACATCTCGATCTGGCTGATTTTCAGGAGTGATAGGTCAAAGGAAAGACAACACATTCTCAAATGGCCGGGCTACTCACATTGAATTTGATGATGTCGTATATCAAATAGCGGGGGACGGGATGACCGTTCACCTTGTCGATGATCATCTCCTGCAGAGATAAAGACAAGATTCGGGTCAAGAGACAGAGTGGAAAAAAAGATACAAGTGTGAAGAAACACATAGTTATTGAGATAAAGATATATGATTGAGTGGAGAATACGAGTCCTCAATATGGGCGGTCTTAACATCATAGCATGTAGGAAATGGTTCCTCTTTGAAAGTAGTTACTCAGGATGGAAACTAACAGCGGGACACAAGGCGGCGAACGCTCTCAAGGGGAATGTATGTTCAGAGAGGGAGATGCCTGCAGCAATGGGAAGGACAGCAAGGAATTGGGGAGGTGGGTGTGTGGTGTGTGTGTGTGTGTGTGTGTGTGTGTGTGTGTGTGTGTGTGTGTGTGTGTGTGTGTGTGTGTGGTGGGGTCTGGAGGAAAAAGGGACATGAAGCAGAAATAGCACTGCACATCCATTATGCAAGAGTCTTGAGTTGAAAGTCAGGTGCAGCGGTGGTGCAGGACACCCAACAGACACAGATTAGTTTTCAAAAGAACGGTTACACAACCATGAGATGCAGCGACAGCAGAGACGAGCAAGCAAACGTCACCACCGCTGAAGTAGTGTGAGCGAAAGCAGGAATATACAAATATGGTGATTGAATCAAATAACAATCAAAAAGAATGAAATTACTTTGGATCATTCGCGTTATGCAATGTTGCAGCCCCGGAGAAGTTGACATTTATAATAGTCCACCAGATCAAGCTGTTGTTATTTAGATTGTCTTTATTGGAGTTCCAGGGACTTTAGTGATCAGGCCAAAAGAGCTTATTGTTAATGTTGCAACATAATTGCCTGCATTCCTGGCGCAAGTGATTAATGCACCATTTTCATTTCCTTTACTATGTGGCCTCGGACAAGATTTTTCTCTCTACTGGGCATGTGGACATTACAGTTAAGCCACTGCTGTTCCATCTGTGCTGGGTGTTGGTAAGCTCCAGTCCTGTTGAGCTGATATAATTATGAAGTTGTCTCACTGGGATCTTGCATTTTTCATTATACATGCATACTATATCATTTCAACCGCATCTATTTAGTGTATGTATACACTATTTTTTAAGATGCACGAAGCATACTGTGAATGTTTTCAAAACAGCCAGATGAGAAGACATTTTTTGTCTAAATTGACCAAAAATCCAGACAGATATTGTTCCGTGCTTGCATATCTAAATATTTTGGACTAAAAAACATTTTCAATGTGGATGTAAACCTGTTTCTGGTTTCCAGAGGACCATATCCTGTAGAAAAATGTCAAACATAATGACTGTAATGGCGACCATAGGTTTGAGAAGGAACGTCTTAAAGAGGAAGCCTTGGTGGCGCTACGGTGGGACTAAAGTGGAGCTAAGGTGGAATGGGCAAAGCTATCACATTCAGCCACCGCAATTAACTGTGATGGCCCAAGACAGTAGTCAGCAGAGCAAACATGTCGCTTCTTCCTTCAGGAACAATTCTCAAAATTACCTCTGAGAGACACATTCGAACTGAAGTTAGTGCCATCTGGAGAAACAAAAGTTACGTTTACATTCAGAGTTTCTCACCATAACGCTTTGTGTGTATGTGAGGTCTAATAAGCTGTTGAATGCATTTCTTGTGTTCTTGTGAGTGTTGTGTTGTGTTCTTCTTCACTGGCCTTTGTGGACTTGTTTTGCTGTTTTGTACATTAATGCCAACAATAATTTACAGAAGGAAGGAACGTGTATTCTGTTGCCTCACTACAAACAAAACTAGTCCCCTCATATAAACATTGTTCTATAGTGCTATTAGTGGTCTCAATAAGGTACCTTTAACCAATGAGACCCTACTGTTTCGAGAAAGAAATTCCTCATTTTATATTTCACCAGAAAAGTTGGGACTTTTTAAAAACAGCCCTCAACACAAAAGGCAGATTTTTTTTTGGTCCCATCATTTGAAGAACTGCAGCCGACGGCACCTCCACTTTGGCTTCACCAGTAGCGTTAGGTGCCATTCTTTGTTGTGCTACAACCATCATCAATCAAAAGAACTACTTAAAATGTGCATCCCTACTGGCTGGCAAGATTTTATTTCATATCCGACGGGACAAAAGACCAAACATCAACATTCACTTGCCAACGCCAGACTGGCAAAGAAGAGGAAGGGGAGTGAATGGGAGGCACGGAGAGCACTTCAGGAGAGGATGGAGAGAAGAAATGATGTCATTCCAGGAGGCTGCCATCATTATGCATCTGGTGCACTGAACCGTCGCACAGACAAGACAGCAGCGGATGACAGCATACATTAATGTGACCAAAGGAAACCGCCAGGAATTCAGTCTACATTGCACATTCATCCAATATTGGAACTCAAGTTGATGTAAAGCTCATTAAAAACTGTACGACAAAACAGCATGTAAAGACAAAGACCAGTGCCTTCAGGCTAAAGATGAAACCTATCAGACAACGCAGCTGGGCTTCTACAGGGCTCACCGTAAACAGCCAAACACAGCCTCTCTGAACCGAGAGCCAGAAGCATCAACACATGAATAAACGCGCGTCAAAACAAACCTTGTAGCAATCTAAACACACATCCGCACCGCTCCTTCAAAGCAACATTAATACGCTGCAATTAGATGTCCTGTCTGGGTGGGGAAACTAAATTCACCACATTAATCAGCAACTGTTAAGCCAAGAGGAAGCACAAACCTATTTTACATAAAATTGCTAAACTCTGACAAAACAAGACTGGGAGCAAAACAAAAAACAATCACAGGCAACTTATCTGTTGTCGTCAGTACAAGAATACCAAACACAAACACTGCCAGACATTTGTAATCAAATCTCAGCTGACTACATGAACATGCAGCAATTTCCTCAAGAGTACCTAAGTTGGTCTTCTTGTCATTTTTTTCCCCCCGTGAAGCAACACACAGATTTAGTTTATTTATTAGAAACATATTTTAGAAGTTAGTGGACTGGAGATTTGAAAAGTGGGCCAATATAAAGTTAGTCTTCTCCGTTCTTAACAGAACCTGTATCTTACTGTTGTAAAGTCCTCCCGCCTTTTTGCCTGTTCTGCCAGAAGTGGACTAACCGCCATGACCAACTTGTGCTGCAGAGGTCACGTGATTTCCTGTCAACTGTGGAGTCGCCTTTTGTGGAGGTCCACCATTTTGTCTGTAGCTAGGTCCCTCTCAAATTCCTTGCCTGTGTTTTCAGCCAAGGAGTGCGATAATGGCTCGTGCATGTGCACCTGCTGCTGGGGAGAGCTGGGACCTTTGTGACCTAAACAGCACAAACATGCCAATAAAAGCCTGAGCCTGATATTACAGGGTGAGGATAAGGCAATGACCCCCGCCACCACACTGCTGAGCGTCACAACACAACACGGTGTGGAACAGAGAGGCAACAATGACAGAAAACTGCAAAGTATTTCATTAGCTATTCCTCCAGGACATGGATGATCATTTTCCTGTCAGCCGCCTTTGAAAGGCTCTACCATCAGACTGAAACCTGCTCTTCTTTCACCTGTGGTTTGGCAACGGATGTCAATTACCTGCAAGACTGAGCAGCAGGGGCAGGATGGGAACGTTACAAGGCTGGAGATGGAGGGGACATGCAACTCCAATCAGGACAGAAACCTCACCTTATGGGATTTTTCAGGAAGCAAAAAGAGAAGCCAGCATGGAACAATACACAACAATCCAAAAGAAAGTATTAGGAAGAATAATAACTCACCCCATCCAATAGAGTATTTGCTAAGTGGACGCGTGGATCCTTCCGGAAAGGAAACTCTAGGTTCGCCATGTGGAAGATCGTGTTGTCTCTGTCGATCATGAACACTTCATTTTTTCCGTTGATCAACATCATGTACCTGCGGGAGGAGAGGGTGAAGCATTAAGTAATGGTAATCACAAGGTGGCAAGTTGTATTTGTGCCGGTCACAGCATTAAGAGAGACTCTCGATGGATCGTTACGAGCTAGCATTACCGCTAGTGAGGTAATCATGTTTTTATTTTAAATAATGTACAATGGATACATTTAAATTGGAATTCATGACTAAAAATCATGTTTGTTGTCTTCCTACTAGTCTTTGCTAGTCTCTAGGAAGTATTTTCATGGGTGACAGAACAACACAAACTTCAAACTTTGGCGGGAAATAGAAAATATGATATCAAGTGCTTCAAATGTGGTTTTCAAAATCTGTCATTAACTACAAGATTTACTGTGTTTTTCCCTTTGCTGTACTGACTCAAGGACAGTTGCGTTACATGCGATTCTTCACTGACGATTCCCTTGTTCTACAGTACAAGAGACCCTCGCCTTACGAATCATAGCAGTCTGTCGAGGACCTCTACTACAGCATGTTATCTGAACTGGAATGTACAAATACTGCACAGGTGGTCACCTGCATTTTGTATAATTAATTCAACATGCAGAATGTCTCCATTTCAGTCCCAGTATGTTGGATTGTTTTCTTTGGGATTATCATCCCTATGACCCCTGTGACACTTGATAGCTGAAGCATTGCTCTGCTTCACTTATTTTTTCCTCCAGACAAACAATGCTGCCTATCATTTTCTTTCATTATTTCATGTGGAGGACTTAATATGGTAATCATACTTTAAAACTGAATTGCTTTGAGCGTAGAGAAACAACACTTGAGATTTTGGTTTTGCTCAGCACTACAAAAGACTGTGTTTTTCTCCAATGTGCAAATTGGTTGTCTTCAATTCAAATTAAACAAAAAGGTGAATGCGTGAGAGCTTTTATATAAAGAAGAGAGATCACCAAACACATACCTGCTAATTACAACACATTACCAAAACAACCACTTTTCCTTTTATCTACTGTAGCTGTGCTTTATGGGAACTATCTTTGCAACCAGAAAGCATTTTTGCCTCGGCAAAAAACACACACATCACAACCAACTTTCACCATGAATTGCAAACGAATTCTCTTTTCCATTACAATCGTCCCTGGTTGCCTTGCACCAAAACAAAAAAAAGCCTTTACTTGTAGGAGATTACTCTATCTCCAAATTGCATACATCACCAGTGGCTGGGTAATTTGTTTGCATGAGCACGAAGCTCAACTAATCCACGGCCAGCCTTTGCAGGTGAGATAAAGAGTTGGAAGCAAACATAAAAAACTAAAAGTAATTTCCACAGTCTCTCTCCAATTCAACTTCTGCAGGAGTATAACAATAAAACAAACTACTGAAAGAACACTCTGCAGCAATCATTAGCACCTTTACAATCCCTTTGACTAAACAAATGTAATCCATTGGAGTAGTTCTACCATATATATTATGATTGATATATTTAAATGTTATATATTTTGTTAAGACGCTCATTGTTGGGCTTATACCTTGTAGTTTTATTGGATTAGATTGAATTACACCGAAAGGGTTTTACTGTTATTTTGGCCATTTTATTCTGTATATTTCCCTGTTTTGGCTTAAGTAAAAGTCAAATGAAGTTGAACCAATAGAGAGACAGGATATTGCTGGAAAATTACTTTTTCATCCACGAGTGACCTCGACTGGGAGATTCAAAAAGTTGAGAGCAGCGACTGTTCGACTGTTTAAATAGCTGTCAAAAAAGGCCAGTTTACCAGCGTGGGTCACGATAGGAGCATTTGGCTGGTATTAATTTGACTCCACTCTTCCTCTACATTATGCACGCAGGTGTGCCAGGTTGCTGGAGCATGAAGCACAGGCATTAAGACCCTTACACTTCACCTATCAGCCTTATACCACCATCTCCACTCTCAGAAACACTACAGCGGCGGGAAACAACACGAGTGCACACTTCAGGTGTGAGCTCAAATTTTCTACTTGGAGGCATAATCTTCTCTGGAAGTGTGAGCTGTAAAAGTCATCTGTTAACAGCTCTCATTCCATGTGAGCTGATCTGTTATAATATAAAAGAGTCTAAGTCATTTGAAACCAAATTACAATTTCAAGCAATCATCCTTCTCTAGCCTCATATGTGGCATATGATGTAATGTTTCAGTTTGACTGGGGCTAAATTAAACCACGCTAGATGAGTTACTTGCAGTTCAGTTTGTTTATTAGTTCTTACATTTATAAAAGTCATCATTATATAAGTCCCGGTCATATGTCACATTATGTGTAATTCTAAACAGCAAAATATACAAGTTTGGTGACAAAATATAATACTCCTGAATAATATCCAGAGATGCACGAGCGCAAGCAAAGCGTTCATACCGAATGTTTATTGTTTGATCAACAGAGTCGGCTCATCCCTGACTTGGCAGACATTATAGGAAAATTCAAGTGAGGGAGAGCAAACAGACAAAATCCTTGATCCTCCCTTCTGTTGGTTCCCAGCGACGGGCTGAAAAGATGAACCACACCCAAAAACACAGGCACCATTGTTGCCTTTGTGTTATCCTCCACAATTGTCTTCAGCTGTAACAGTAAGCATTCACCGCTGAAAGATCAGCATCCAACTGCTTTGTTAATGCAGTAATTTACTGGGATGCAGACATTTCTTTTACTCTGAAAATTATATGGAAACTCAAAATAATAATAGATATATTTGGGTACAATGACTGTCAGCATGTGCTTTTGTAGTATTAGCGTACACTGCATAACCACAGAACTGTAGGTCCCAATGTACATATGGGCATGTGAGTGTTTTGAGACAGACTTAATATGAACATATCATTTACCATTAAACTCGGCCGTAAGCTTCGGGCTCTGGGCTTTCAATTGTTTAGTTAAAGATGTCAGAAAATAAGCAAAAATGTCTATTAAAGCCCAAACTATTTAAAAATGTAAATTTTTAGCCATCTGGTGGCTTCATTATACGTCTCTTATGAACCCAATTACACTTTGCGGGTTGCCTGCTGCTCTTTAACACAAAATACCAAGTGGTGAATAAAGCAGGATGAACTAATGTCCTAATGAGCAACTGCAGTCCTGCTGTTTCCAAAGGTTAAGTATCCCAATCAATGCCGCTGAAAAGCGAGGCTAATTATCTTGTACCTTTAACACATTAAGGAATTTATGTCATGAAAATAGGTAGAAAGCTTTGATGACAAACTCAGGAGGGAACACAGACTGAAGGGATGTCTGACGGCAGAGATGGATTTGAGATTAATGACTTCCCCACTGACAAAGCTATGCATTTCTGATACCTGCTGTGACGCTCCACCATTCTCACAAAGGGATTAGATGTAATAAATATGCCATCAATACCACCTGGTTCAAAGTGGGAAAATTGACAAGCTGCCAAGGATGAGTGTGTGTGCAGAATACTACACCCGTTGACAAAATCTGAAGGCAGAATTGCACTTTTTAGGAGGGTCGTACCAAAAGATAAATACAGTCTTCAAATTTTATACTAAAAGGCTGCAACTTTCGATGTTTTCAATTAATCTGCTGAATATTTTCTCTATTAATAGATTAATCCTTTAGTCTATAAAATGTTGTTCAATTTACAATGCTACAATATAAATCCTTACGCTGGAGGAGCTGGGACCAGAGAATGTTTGATATTTTTGCTTGAAAAACAGTCTAAACAATGAATCAGTTATCAGAATAGTTGCCATTTTTGTTTCAGCTCTAGTAAAGTATCACAATTTAACTTCTCTAAGCCAAAAAGCAGCATGTTAAATACATGAGCTAAAGTAGGGTCCGCAGAGGGGCGTAATGACCCAAATGATGTTTGAGAATCAATAAAAATATCAAGACAAAGTTTGAATATGAGGCTGCAATTTGGGTTCTCATATGGAAAGAAATTTCAAATGGCTTCTAATATCTTACAGGGTACAACCCATAAATGACAGAAAACCTCAAATACAAATCTTGAAGGGGAATAAAAACCTATAAATCTAAGTTTTTGTACAAGAAGACACGTATCTGTGCTTTGAAAGTGCAATCATTTTTGAGGCAAACATTACTATTGAGTTCTGAAGGAATTACTACTTCCGGTGGCTGATTTGACAGCACAATTTTTCAAAATGGCAGTGAATATGTAGTTACTGTTGCAATACCAAGTGAAGTTGGGTGGGGATGAGAAGAGAAAACCATCAGCTTCCCAAAAAGCTCCCGTCTTTGATAAATGCTCTGCTTTTTTTGTACCTCCAGGGATAAGAGCATCGGTAGACGGCACTCCCTTTACAGTTAGTCGGTGATCATTTCAATGAGGACTTTTGTTTTCAAGGGGGATGAGAAACTAGACATATAACATAATTATTTCCATTATACTCAAATGCTTCTCAAGCAGACTGGCCAAGGAAAGTGGTAATCGTAACCCTCAACGTACTGTTCAGTTAAAAGAGATCGGTGGAAAACTCTAGCGATGAGTTTGACCCCCCTCCCCCTCCAGTCATGACAGGAGAGAGCAACAAAACACTAGCCTAAAGATATAAATCAGGGTCATCCAAAAGTCTTGTGGAAACTGCAGGGAAAAACAAAAAATGTGGGAGGAGAAGGAAAAAAAAAAATGGTGAGTGGGCCAGATATAGCTGCGCTTACATTTTCGGGGTGGGAGTGGACACAATGAAGGAATTAGAAAGACGTAAAGGCTATGAAGACTGCACTCAGTAAGAAAAGGGAACAGGAAATGCCTGGATGGCTCGGTTTAGGCAAATGCTGACTCCCACAGTTAGGAAGATCCTTGAGTGCAAAGGGATGATAGCTTTTCATCTGAGAAAGGGACTGGTGTCTGAGAAGATCAAACACATACAGTCGGCAAAGTGTCACAACAGAGCAGATCTGTCAAGCAGTGAGGACACAACAGGTCTGCACTGAGCTGAAGTGGTTCCCCTGCTGTCTAATTGGCCAGTTAGCCATGGCTAACACTGTCAAGTATGTTCAGAAGAAAGCAGAGGGAGACCATTAGTGCTGTGTAACTCCCAGAGGTCCTCTCCTTCATCACTGGTTCACCATATTCATCTCCACCTCCCTCTCTGAAGTTACAGTAGCAGCAGCCACGGTCTTCTCTTTCCACGACCAATCGGAAAATATTCAATCTAATATGCCTTTTGTCACACAAGCGAGCGTCCCTCCCCGCCTGCTCCTTCCTTTCCGCTCCGCTCCTCTGATGGGTGCTGCGAGCCTCAGATTTTATCTCATCCCGAGCCCTGTCCCCCAAGCACTTTAGCCCTAATGAGGCACAGACGGCCATTGTGTCGACTTTGCCGGTCTAGTCCGGCGGCATGACTGACAGCAGCTGAGCTCCAGGGGAGGCCTTAGATCAGATCCAGCAGTTTTGCACATCATTAGTGGTACGTCAACGGGCAGGACTCCTCTGTTATACCCAGAGAGGCTGGGTGGATTTCTTTTAATACGAGAGTTAAGAGCCAAAACAAAAATATCAGTATATTACGGCACATACTATATTCCTCTGTTTGATGAGGTGCTTTCCTGTAAATGTTTAACTATACAGGAACATTTACTCATAAAGAAACTATTCGATAGTTTTGTGAAAGCTGCTGGCAAGATTTTTCTTCTTTGATAAAACCAACACCTGTCTTGACTTCAAATCACGGCAGCAGACAAAAATTTTCATCCCTACTAAAAGGTCTCATTTAATTTACCCAAAAGCAAATCTGGTGTCTCTCATCCCCTGCGTGGGAGACAGCCCCGAATGCTTCCCATAGAAAAGCTTCGGGAAGCGGCTGTGCACTTCAATACTTCAGTCTTCATCCTTAAGTCTTTCCTCTTGTAAAAACATACTGTTTGAAAACACTTTCAATAAAGCATAAATCTCACATTTGTACTGTTGTTTGGGAAAATGCGCTTGTGGTTGACTTCCCACCTCTGTAGCTTACTTAGGTTTTACATTGGAAAGCATCCCAAACACGGCTACTCTGCTGTTAACCAAGAGAACTTCCATGTTTAGATGGAACAATATCATTCAAATCTGACATGTAATCTCATGAGAAATCACAAAAACTAATAAGCGCACCTAGCCATAACCACACCATAACATAATCAAAATAATCTATCCTATTCCTCTGCCAATGAAGAGTGACAAATAAAAAAGGTACAGTATATAGAGAAGTAAAGTCTCCTGGACAGCAGTGTGTAAGTGTGTGCACAACAAAGCTCAGCTAACCCACGTTATAGCTTTTTCAAGTCGCATCCCAGTGGTTTCTTTGATATAAAGCCTTAGAGCAGGTGTACTAGTAAACATAAATGTGCCGTGATGCAGTTTCGAAATTCCCTGGTACACAATTTCTAACTTTTGTGAGCTGAAATCTGTCCCGTGTTCATTCTCGTTCCCATTCGGAGCCACCGATGCAACAAAGTCGCAATAAGCAGCACAAAGTTTTTAGTAACAACATTACCCTAAGAGGAAGGAAGAGTTTTGGTGCAGTGTGGTGTGCAAGCCATCCACTAAGCTGGGTTATAGACATCTTACATTGACTCAATAACAGACAGAATAATGCTCTGAAAATTACCAGCCAACAAACAGAAAACAGCTGTGTTGAACTCTCTTCAACTCAAAAGATCAAAAAGGAACAGTGAATTATTGATCCCTCGCTTTAAATGAGTGACTGAAGTGGTAGTTAAGAAAGTCAAAGTCTTCCTCAAGTCCAATTTCTCTAATAAAGTCCAAGTTGAGCAGCATTGTTTGTTTAAAGTCCCAAGGACATAATTGGCCCCTTCTCCCTCCTCCTCTACATCTCTGGGGCACAAACCAATTTAGTCCTGACAGAAGGCTCAACAACAAGTTGATTAAAAACCCAACTCAGCCTATGTTTCCCCTTCTTGGCAAATCCGATGATGATTTTGCCGTCTTTCCAAAGCCAATTAGAAGCCACCTTCTTGGCAGACAGCAGGCAGTGACAGTTTTTTCACTGTTTGGCTGGTCTGTGTGTCAGGGAGGTCTGCATAATATTTTTAGGTGAGAGGGGTGGGCTCAGCACTTTGTCACTATATTGTCTGTTGTCTATTGTCTGAGCAAGGCAGTTAGACTGTCAGAATTGTTGATGCATTTCTCGGTGGCCATAAGAAGAGGCTGCAGTTGTGCGGGGAATCATCCAGGTTTGACTGAGAGGAAGTCTCTCAGAGCGTTGGATGTTGTTGAAAGTTAACCTTGTAACCTTTTCCTGCTTTTGTGTGAAATGAAAAAGGAAATTACTCATTTTAAAAGTAAAAAAGACTCGCATTATAATGGGAAACTTTCTTATCTTCACCCACGCAACAAAAGGAAAGCTGCAAGGGTTTAGAACATGTAATACTTAAATGAGAACCTTTGGCAATATGCAAAGAGAAAAATCTTTCCAGACCACTTTGAAGAGACAAATTTCCTATTAAAAATCCATTTCAGGTTTTAACTAGACTTACCGCCCCACAGTTTTATGCCTCCACCAAGCAGTGAAGTTGCACTTTACATGTCTTTCCAGTGAACACTTGGAAGGAATTGAATAAAAAAAAGGTATAAAGTGTATTTGGCTAAATGGAAGTCATCACTATATTGACGATACATACTTATGTATGATTCCAGCGAATGTACATTGTTGAACTGATTAATAAAGGATCATCATAGATGTATTGGCTAAACACATACAAACGTATAGCTACACAAAAGCTGTTTTTGTCTTCTCCTGGCATTTTTAGATGCAAAGCTCTATGAGCTGTAGGTGAAACTCACAGGATCATGATTAGCTGTTTGCAGTCACGTGATTCCGATGACGCTCGAAATTCAGAATGAGGTAGGACGTGGAAGGCACAATGGAATCACCCAATTCAATTTAAAACTTGAAACAACTCCCTAAAGGCATTCCTGAGATGATGTTCATGAGAATGAGATGGATGAGCGGAAAACCCGAGGACATAAAGCCTCATTTAACAAGAAATTCTCTGCACAGTCTATGCGATGCATGACGAGAATGACAAATTAAGATCACACTGCAATCAATAAATCTTGTGAAAAAAGTACAAAAATCATTAATCTTATCTGATGCATTGCATGTCCTCCACACATTACAGCCAATTTTTCAGAATTCACTTTTCATTCATCAGAGAGATTTTAGGATTAATAGAGCCCAGAAAATGGTGATTGAAAGTGGAATCAGTCTACTTTTATAGTGTTTGCTTATATCCACTCAGCCCACGTCCTTCTGTCTTGGCTTTAACGCCGGCATTTGTTGTCCATCAATCTGAGATATTATCCAGATTTAATGAAGACCCACACCTGTAGAATTTTAATCATGAAAAAAAAAATCTGATGGATTTTGTTTTTGTACTCACCATCACTTCTTTTGTGCAAATTCAATTTCACACAAAAGCCAAAGATGTGGCTATTTTCTGAATAAAGGAAGAACATAGTGGTTCAGGCGAGGCACTAATACGGTGGCATGTTTAAAAAAAAAAAAGCTGTGATCCATTTCTCAGTTCAGGAGAATAAAGTAATATCAGACCAGCAGCAGGCAAGGACAGGCTGTCCCTCGCAGACGGACAGAATAAAGACTCTTTGCTTTTCTTATAAATGCAAGCTTTCCCCAAATGAGAGCACAACCTTATTACCTGCATGCAGACAACAGCAAGGCTACAAATGTGTGGATATCAACAGCGCAGCATCCATTCCTATAGCCTTTGTCAGACATACTGCATAGCCTGTGTGTCAATTTTCCAAGACAAAAATTATAAAAGAAAACAATGACGCTGTCAGCTCGAAGCAGAAAGAAACCAAAGAGAAACGCCAACAGGAGGCTGAGCACCATACTGACAAAACAGGAAGACAATCATCAAAGTTTATAGTCTACCAATTCAAACCTTTTGCCATGTAAATACGGTGAGGTTGTTTGCACACAGGAGGAAATGAATAGCAACTCCAACTTTCTGTCATGGAGTGTCAACAAACTTCAAGAACTTGCAGATATTCTACCAGGAGTTAGGAAACATACATTTCTTCATGATAAGATGGGATGCAGTGTTGTTTCACAGCTCCAGAAAAAATACATGAATGCATACGTTCCAAAAGTCACTGAAGCTACAACACTATGCCGTTATACCTTACTGTTGTTTATATGATTTGGTGAAGTTTCCCCAAGTTTCCCCTACAACAAAAAGGTGCCCAAATGGAAATCAGTTTCAGTGGTGAAGAAAAGCAGCGACTGACAGGAAGGGTTGCATGTTTTTAGGGCAGCACTAACATTATGTATGATAATGACAAATACGGTGATGTTTAATTCAAATCTGACTGCAGCTGAAGAGTTTCAAGCGTTCAAGAAAGAGTGGGTCAAAGAAGGAGGAGGAGTGTATCAAGACCCTCTCATCTCCAACGTAACACACACACACACACACACAAACGAAGAGCACTGATTGAATCACACTTAGGATAAATAAATTAGCCTCTCTCAATTAGACTCAAGCACAATATGTTCTGGTGAGACTAAACTCTACTTCACTTCTGGTGGTAGGGCCTGGTCGTGTCACAGATCCAAACACACACTGTAAAACCAATATCATGTATTCATTCACTACTACAGGCTGTGTGTTTCTATATATTAGTCAACAAATTCCATTAAAAGACAAAAAACAATAAACGTGGAGGTCCATCTCTCAATACTTTGACTTCCCTACCTCGTCTGTGGCACTCGGCCCCAAGACTGCTCGTTCCTACCGGAGACATGAATCTTTAAAAACAGCTAACAAAACTATAGTTTCAGTTTTAATGGTTGATCATTTTCAGAAAATTGGCACTGTAGTTTTCAAAGCAAGTTTCTCAAACAAGAGTAAATACTGCACTTGGGGGACTATTTTCTTGGTAGCAGGATATTTCATATTTGTTTTGGGATTTTTTACAGTAAGAAAAATATAAAATACTGCCAGCCTTCAGCTTTAAAAAAGGCACAAACTGACCAGATGGCTTATGCTGTTGGTTTGTGTATCAACAGATTCTCCACAAACACTTCTTCTGCATAAAAACTGATTACTAAATCAACAACAATAATTAGAAATGTTATTTTTCATGTATTTCTTGTTTTGAAATTGGCAAATTGGTGTTCTTTACTATACACACACTTCTTGTTTTGATCATTAGAAAGAAGATTTTATGCCGTATGCTGATAAGTTAAGTCTCTTACCGTCTTTGTATTTTACTGCTTTAATGTTCATATTTGAAGAGAAAGTAGTAGATCATATTCTAAACATGGTACATATCCTGCAGCGGAGGGATGACTCATACCTCATACTGTGGGTCTCTCTCTGTTTCTCATGACTGAAGAAAGACTCTTTAAGTAGCTGAATGGAAAATGGGGTGAAGGACAAGAGCTCGAGGCAGTAGAGGAAGAGCTCAGTATCACTCTGTAGACGAATTAAAGAGCAAAACTTTCTAACAACACTTTCAAGCATCTGCAGATGACGGCAGCCAATCACACACATCTGCGGCATCCTTGTCAGGGGCCCAAATCTGTACTCTGCTAGTCTCACTCTTAACAGGAAATTAAAGCACCGATATGTAAAATTGACTGCAGTCATTAAATATTCACCAGCACACTGCACATTTGCACCAGCGAGAGACACAGTGCTTCATAGCAGACTACTGGAATACTAAAATACTCTTTACCCCCTCAACGACAGCTTTTGGCAACAGAGCCATAAAACAAGAGCAAACAACAAATTCACCCCGAAATGTGACAGGAAAGAGAAAGTGCTCTATTGTATTTCCTATTCCACTGTGGACACAGCCATCCTGTTCAGTCTGTGGCTCCATCAGCGAAGCCATGTTATAATTCTCCACTGCTATACAATGGCCACTCAGGTTGATTAGCTATATGAAGATACTGCAGTAAAGACCTAACGAGAAATAGAAGTCATTAGTAGTTAGTATTCCTCTCAGTCTTCACCAACAAGCCAGAAAGGTAAATTAGCACCTCAGATACACAGAACTCTGATGGACAACTCCCACTGGCACAAACTCAACGTATACATATTGACCCTTAAAGACGCATGATGAATGAGAAGAGAAGCCAATCGGTCCAGTCAGAGACACAAAGAGCGACAATCTGCATTGACATATGTGGATGAGGAGTCTTCTATTGTAAAGAAAACCAATGAACAATAGACCCACCGTGTGCCATCGGCCTTCCAGCTGACTTTGTATGGATTCTGTTCCAGGAAACGAAGGTTTTGCCTATCCATGGACACAGGCTGCGCACCAGGAAAACCGGACCTGCAACAAGAAGGAACACACACACACACATCTTATATTTGCGTTTCAAACAGACACTCATTTGGTCCCCCAGCTCTCACCACTCTGGCCTCTAGTATTAATCTCGGTCATGCCCTAACCCTCACAAATACTTCAACTAAAGTCTAAAACTAAACTAAGTGTGTCAAAAAAGAATCACCCCATGCATAAACGCTCCCAAGACTTGGTCTTAGCTCCAAAATTATTAAAGAGAGCTCCAGAAGTCTCCCAAGTCATTTAGGAGAGACCAGCAGCTGCACACGCTCCATATTTTATTGCAATACCACTAGTCCTATACATTCATTCATGGATTCAGCATAAATACAATCATTTGTTTGTTTCTCAGAGTTTGATAAACAATAACTAAAACATTCATTTTAAGTATATGAAATTGTTGGAAACTTTTTACGGAAATGCTTCACTTTCAGGTTGAATTCTGTGTTCTTAATTAAATATGTATTGTATGTATTTTATTACAGTACATATTAACATTTTATAGGCCTTTTTAGGAATAATATCCCAAATGGTTTAATTTGATGTTGTCAACATAACTGTAAACAAGCAGCTACAGGGATAATAAAAACTTTGGAAAAAGCAGGTAGTGAAAACAGCAGCGTGGACCTTCTGCTGTGACGAGACTCAGCAGTAGAGCTGCAGCTGCATATTTCTCCAGAAAAAAAATAAAAAATCTATTCCTGACTCTGCTGCCTGTCTGAAAGTGTCAAGATCTAAAAAAGGGGTGATTTACGAGGAATGAGTCACTCCCAACACAGTACAGTACACCCACATATGTGTACACAGACACAGTTTCCCAGAGGGGTATGAGGAGGATAAAGGGCAGTTCTTACCTGTCCCACTCAGCCATCTCCTGACACTTTCTTTGGATCTCTCCTAGTTTGGGTTGTGTGGTGACCTGTGTGATGCCTTTCACGGTGATGCCTTCAAGGAACACTGCACCCTGGGAGGAAAACAGGAGTATGAACTTGGATGCAATTTAAAGAAACGCTCATAACCTCCTACACATGCAAGAAAAACATTTTAAATACCGGGGATACTTTCCAAACAGCTGCTTCTTTGCTTTATGAATCAGTGTGTGCAGAAACAGCAGCTAGAAATATTATAAATCCAGCTTTCCTTTTGACCTCTCCGCTTTTAAAACCACTTAAATCATTTCATGAATCCACCTCATAAATCCTGCTCCTCCGCTTCAACTCCCAGGAAACAAGACTCCACTGATGCCTCTCTCCTCACCCCCTCACTACCTTCACCCCTACACTCCTGCAGGTATCATCTGGCATCTCACATTGATGATATCTGTAGCACCCCGTTTCCAACTAAGAATGATTCTCACTCACTAACCTCATTTCTTTCTCGTTTGTCATGACCTTTTTCACCCTCATTCTGCTATGACAATATATGCAGAAACAGATGTGTTGTGATAATACGCGTCACCCCAAGTGCCATTCATGCATATGTTTTGTGTATGAATGGCTGCTGAGAAGAGAAACCCCCATCATGGTCATATAAATAGAAGAGATGTGCATTAGACAGTAGGGCTACTGCTTAACCTCATTCATCCATTCATTTGAACAAATTACACAATTAATAATCCAAGGCACATATTTCAGCAGCAGTTAGTTGAAGCCTTGGTGTAGATAGGGCTGGGCTGAAATCACAACATTTATTATTATTTTCTGACATAGGCACATATTATGATGGAGATTGCGTGTTGGGCTTTGAGCGACCAAAGTGGGGGTGAACTACACTCAATACTGAGCCTGAACGCATCCTGGATGGACACGGTGTAAATGAAAAACTTCAATGATTTTGTTGGTGTTTAAATTATCTTTATAATGATCTTATCTCTGAATACTTTGTTTGGATTAGAGCTGTAACGATTAGTCAATTAAACAATTAGTCAAACAAAAGGAAATTCATTCTCAAGTATAATAATAATTAGTTAATCATTTCAGTCAACTGACAAACATTCACTAGTTACAGCCTCTCAAATGTGAGGATTTTGTTGCTTTTCTGTGTTGTATATAATAGTAAATTTAACATCTTTAGGTTTTGGACTGTTGACGGGATAAAACAAGACATCTGACCACGTCATCTCGGACTACTGAGAAAACTAAATGATGAAATGGTTCGAACATATTGCAGCAGAGTGCAATCAAGTCCACCAGAGACAGAAATCCGATTCCTTTGACTCCCCCTTCTCCCTCAAATATCTCTAACCCGGCAGGACGGGGAAACTTTCCCAACACAAACCGCAGCCACACGTACTCCACTCCTCAGAAGCCGATCATTGATCAGTCTGAGTATGTACTATCCAGAATAGCATAGCAGTGTTTCTGCTGTTCATATCTAAACTCAAAAGTGTTTCATCTACGCAGATTGTATGACTCGGAGGGGGAAAAAAAACACCAGCAATGACATTTCAATTAAATGTAAAGCTCTGCAGGCATTGCTCGCCTTTCTTCTACTTTTAAACAGATTTTAAGACGTTTCTCTTCATGACATCCAACTGGCCGCAAACCAGTCAGACTCTGAGGCAGGCCACTCAACCAAGAGACAGTATTCCTTAATGTCCTCTCCTGTAGCTTCTTCTTCAGTACCAACAGTGATAAATAACTATTCACTGTTTGGATTTGGATAGAATTGTAATTTGAACTGTAGAAAGGAAAATCAAAACATAGATTTGTGCAAACACTGCCGCTTTCGCCTCTCCACCGACTCCTTGAAATGTTGGTGATACTACTTGAATTTAAGCTCCTTTTATTTACTCAAAATGAGAGTGGATGAGAGCCTCAGCTTGATGTTAACAAGAGAAAAAAAGATTATACGCAACTGGAGATGATTCAACGCTTCTAATTTCCCCAAACTGAACTGATGAGAGCTTTACATTAAGACACGAGACGGCTTTTATCTGATCAAAATCATACCTTCGCCAGCAGCTGTGTCATGTCCTCTGAATCTGAACATCTAGTTTACTGGATTATTATGTATAGTAGAAAATAAGAGTCTCTTCACTTAGAAGAGAAGCCTCCATATAGACCCTGCATCACCCTGCGTGAGATCCGTGTCGTGCAGAGAGGAACCAATGGACTTTCTACTTAACAGTCCATTTCCTGGAGCTCACCAGTTTTAGCTTCTCTTTCTTTCGTTTGCCAGGCGCCGACCCAGAGGAGCTGGGGCCCGACTCCTGGCCAACAGCGTTACCGTCATCGTCCACTTCCCCGTCGTCGTCGTCGTCGAAGCACCACTCAGGGAGTGCGGGTGCAGAGGGCGCGTCCTCCTCGTCCCCATAGCGACGGAAAAGCTCTTTGAGGTAGTCTCCCTTATAGATCCCCGGGGCCCGGGCCTGGCCGAAAGCAGCCACAGCTGCCTCGACACTGATAAGAGACAGCAAACACAGAAGAGGCATCTTTTGAAAAGCTTTTTTTAAATTTTTTATGTCAGTATAGTTTATATACTACTTCGACACTTTCTATTTCATACTGTACTATTTCTGTCTTTACTGATAACTGATAATTGATTAATCAGTTATTTTTACATTATAGTAAATTGAATCAGGGCTGCAAGTATGGATCATTCTTATTATATATTAATCTGACCGCTATTTTCTCAATTCATTCATTCCCAGAAGACATTCGATTTACAATCACGTAAAAACAGATCAAGCAGCAAATCCCCACATTGGAGTAGCTGAAAAGAGAGATTTGGCATTTTTGCCAGAAAAATTACTTCAACAATGCAGATTATCTTATCTTATGTCATTTCTTGAGGATTTTAGACAGTGGGCCAGTCAAAACAACCAACTTAAAAGACAACACCTTGGCCTCGAGAAAGTCTTCACTTTTTTTCTGACATTTTATAGAGCAAAACTATCAGCAGATAATTCAATAAAATAAATAATATTTAGCTGCAGCCCTGATCATAGCTTTCTTCATGTTTAGCGCATGTTTTTCTCAATGACTTGCCATACCCAAAAGAAATTTTAAAAAATAAATCAATAAATCTAGCAGTGTTGATCATTTGACAGTAAAATTATCTTGCAACACATGATCACTGGACGAGGGCTGTGAATGCTCTCAGAATATTCATTAAACAGGAAGTAGTGGGTGGTGGGAGGGTTTTATCCAGCCTTCATGTCTGCAGCTTCCAGGGATTCTGCTTTCTCAGACTGCTGCTCCACCTCTGACTAAAGACAACCCCCCCCACCTCCTTCTGTTGTAAATTATTTAACATCTCTGTCGTGGGGTGACACGCTGGGTCACTGCCAACCAGCCAGCTTCTTTGTGAAGCCCGAGGTGATCTGTACTGACAGTGTAACTTCTTGGGCCGTCACACAAATGTAAACAGGAGAAGATGGGATTATCAAACCACGGGAGGGGGTGGGGAGTATGTGTTCAGGGGGTATGGGGTCAGTCAGCCCTTACCTCCAGTCCATCTTCTCCACCAGGTATGCACATATCAGAAAGCCTGTCCGGTTGAAGCCATGCGTGCAGTGAACACCTCCAGGAGACAAAACAAAAGGCAGCACAGAGGTCAAAAACAGAGAATCCCACTTTATCATTTAGATTCATATTAAATCTTAGGCATTTAGATAACACTCTTAGAAGTGTAATGGTAAAATATGCTGCAAGTCATATCACCAATCTATCTTTTCCCCCTATCTATGCTCGACGCCTCCACGCAATCAATTTAATGTAGCGTAATGTGAGCGCGGTGTCGTTATTTCAATAAGCCTGCGGTTTAGCACCATCTCATCCAACCTGGTCCCCTCTCACATCAATAACATCAGTACTCTTTGAGATGTACTGACTCCATGTTTTGAGCGGGGGCATCAAGTCAAAAAAATCCAAAGACTTGCAGGTAAATCCCTCTCTCCCTCGGGGGGGGGGTGGGGGGGCCAGAGATTGATGAAAAATTCAGGGAGGTAAAGAGTGGATGAAAAGAGCACAGGAAAAAAAAATGTACTCTTTAATTTGAATCAGCTAAAATCCACAGTCCACTAATTTTGTAACCAAGTGATATTCTCACAAACAAGCATCAAGCGAGGAACGCAGCAGCGTTCAAACTCCACGAAATAAAAACCACCTGACTCCCATATTTCCCCAGCAAAGGAAGTTTGCCTGGCAACGCCAAGGCTAATGAAGATGAAATGAACCAACGTCAGAGGATGGGGGGGGGGGGGGGGGGGGGGGTCACATTTAATAGCCCAACTGTCTAATTTGGACATGTGTACCACAGAGACAACAAAGCCTAATCACCAGCTGGCTAAAGACAGGACATTGCTGAGATGACATTCACACATTCTGCTCTGATGTTCGAGCAATTTGAATTACAAGCCAGGCAGCAGTTAGGAGGTAAGAACAGATCTGGGCAGGACTACAAAAGGCGCTGGAGTGAGGGATAAGAGAGAACCCTGCTGTCACTAGTGTGAAAGTGCAACTTCAAAATCCTTGTGTCCTTGATAAGAATTCACCAGGCTGCCTCCAGGCACAATGTCACAGCGGAATATGATTCCAAACTTTTTCACACTGAAAAGGAAGTTGCTTAATAACAGTGTTATAGTTAGTCTAGAACCCAAGCCTTTGAATGAGGTAGCACTTGAATAATTATTTGGGAATTGAGATCTCGAGACACATCATTTTTTACACATAATACATATTTGACAGCAGCACAAGTAATGTTTCATTAACCCTGTCAATTTCAATTATAGCCAGACCAATACTGGATTTCTGTGGCAGATATTGATATCCATATTTGAGAGTTAAGAGATAACAATAATTTCTGACACAACATAAACAATCTTGATATAGATCCTTTAGATTTGGTGGGAAAACTACGTAATGGTGACACTGTTTCTACATTACCTCAAACCTAGCTTTCTGTTCAGTAATTTCAAGTTACTTATCAGCCGAGTGATACACTGATATATTGATATTAATATAGGTCGATATATCAGATTTGAATGCATTGCAAGGTCTCCCAGTCGTGCTGGAAACTATTTACACATGCATGAAGACTGACATGGCCCAACTCATTAACTTCAACAATGCAAAATAAAACTAATTCCATACTTTTAAGTACATATTGATAAATAACAATAAGCTGAGTGCACCCCTAACTACAGCATCTCCATGAAGTTATAAATACAATACACAGTGAAACAACAGTGCAAAAATCTGCCCACATACAGACATCTACAAAATTTTAAACCAACCTTTTAAGCACAGTGTATTTAGTCAAAGTTTAGGCTTGGTGTCTACTGGTGTCCTTTCACCTA
Source organism: Enoplosus armatus (assembly GCF_043641665.1). Lineage (NCBI taxonomy): Eukaryota > Metazoa > Chordata > Actinopteri > Centrarchiformes > Enoplosidae > Enoplosus > Enoplosus armatus. Next base: position 16,501,996 of record NC_092198.1, on the reverse strand, counting down.
GAAATCACCTACACAGTGTTCAGTGGGAGAGGAGTGTTGTTTCTCATGTGAAACGCCCACACTTAGAAAACCAACAACATAGTGACTTGCACGACACCGTTTTTGTTTTGTTTCTGTTTTGTTTGAGAGTCATGCACATTTGGAAATATGCGAATGCATTCCCAATCTTTAACAAAGACACGTGAGCAAACCTTGAGGAGGGCCATTTAACCTCCGGCTGCTACACAGAGCTACTCTGTGACCATCAGGTGAAGACTGGTTGTACTGGGAAGCTGTCTGATATTTAAGAGCGTAACTGTATGAATATAAAACATGCTTACTGGGAAAAAAATGGAAAAAAAGCGAGTATTTTTAAATAAAACATGCAACCGCACTTCCATTTGCACTTGTCAAATGTTAGAGTAAGGCTGCCCTCTGCTGGACACAGAGGGGAATGCTACTAAAGGGCCAATGGACTCCTCCACAAATTCAAATCTAAATTCAAGGTCCAATGACTAACTTTTAACACACTTTTCCAAGTTCTAATATGAGCTTTCACGCTCAAAATAAATGTAGTCTAAATTGCATAGCAGTAAACCCTACTTAAAATGTTACATGCAGGCCTAATTGACATTAGTTCTAGATTTTAAATCAAAAAATGTGGAACAAATGAGGAAAAAGGGTTCTGTTAACAAATACCAGTTGCAGGATGCTGTTAGATTTTACAGCCTCGTAAGGCAATTTATATTATCACAGGAGTAATGCCTAGAAAAGACAATTTAAAGCCTGTTTTAGTGAACCTGAGCTACTTCATTTTACAAATTACCATAAAATAACTTCTTCTGAAGGGGTAAATAATACAACAGAATGGCTTAAGGCCACTATTCATAATACTATCATGATTTAAGACTCTTGGACCTGTGTGTGTTCTGTGTCTGTTTTAAGTTACTAAACATTCAGTCATTTAACTTTTTGCTATAAGCGACAGACTGAATAACCTCTTAAAAAAGAAATACAGCTGCCAGAAATTGTAGGATACTACACTAAAACTATTTTTGTGATACTATAAAATAATATGGTCACTGTGAACTCAACTACAGAGAATGCAAGCACACTTTTTTTTATGAAGCATTATGGTCACACAACAGTAAACTCAAAAACTAAAGCTAAAACTAACTCACAGGACACCGTATACATTAGTCTTTACTGCAAAATAAGAGAGCCGATGTTAATGTTTTTAGAAATAAAGCAGAGGTGCTCCAGATGCTCGCACTTAAACTCAAGGTTTTTGCGGTGTTGCTCAGGCATTAAGATTCTTATTGAGTGGAATAAATGGAAGTTTGAATGTCTAAGGAGTAAAAACTGTGGGGTGGTAAACCATCAAAACAAAATCTAAATGAGTTATTGTTGAGGTAAAGCTGTTCCAACAGTCTGAGTAAATTACACACAGTGCAAACTCATTTACAGCACCAGCTGTTTTTACACTTTTGAAATTCTACTTTCATATATCTTCATACTCTTCTGTGAGCAGAAGTGATACACATAGCACTTCATAGGTTTCAGCCACATTGATATAATCTTTATGAGATAAAAACACAGATGTTCCCAAATGTTTAGCTTTTGACATTAAAGTACATGGAACACTAATGCAAGCCTTTTATTTCACAAAGAAACAACACTGATATTGACCATTTGAGTCAATGGGAAAATGTTTGAAATCTATTATTCTCTACTACTAAACTGAATATTACTAAATCTTAACTACAAAATCTACTGTTTAAATTTAAAGAGCTTAAAAATATTCGCTTGTATGAGAAAAGCAATCTATCTGATCCAGTATAAGTTTTCATAGCCGGAGGAACTAATCTTTTCATCATTTCCAAGCATTCAAAATCTGACAGTCATATAAGCAAAGGTAAAACACAAAAAAAAACTGTAATCAAAGCAGTTCAAACATTACGACTGTTTCCTCTTGTGCTTCATATTCAACAACATAACACACAGAAATCTGATTTCTGACTATTAAATCTGTGAAAGGAGATGTTCCTATGACAGCGCAAACAGACAAAGATAGGAATTGAAATGAAGGAAATACAAACGATCTGCAAAAAGCACATACTTATATAGTGATTTGGTCTAACTGTTAAGCTGAGGTTTCCTTACCTATCAATTCTGTGGGGTTTTTCTCAATGAAGTGTTCACAGAGCCTGATGAACATTGCAGTCGTCTCTTTCGAAGGACATTCTCCGTGGCTAAAACAAACAGAATGACATTAGCCTTAGTACACTGAGTGAACTACAACTTACAATTAGTTCAACTCATGACAGTGAAATTTACTCATACCCTTTACACTGAACCTTCACATATTTTACGCCTTCTTTTTCAATGTCGTTGCGGTCATAAAAGCGAGTAGTGTTCGTCAAATCCACAAGCAACCCCATTTTCACCTGAAGAAAGACAGAAAAGACGATGGTGAGAGGGTGAGGGTTTGCCAAATTCAAAATGTTTCACACAACTTCAGTCTTCACGGAGTTACTTACTTTTAGACTTCTTAAATAGTTGGACAGCATGCTCGGGTGAAACCTGTTCTCCTCAGCAACTTGGTCATCATATCTGGGACCCAACATCGTTTTCATTGGCAGGAATTTACCTATGAGGGAAAATACAAGTAATGAACCAGTGGTCCTAGGTATAAAACTCTGTACTTTGAGCAGGGACCGGAGCAAGCAGATTAATTGATTAGTTGGTTCACCCAATGCTTAATTTTTCTTTACAGGATGATTTTAGCCCAGTTTAATATACTGCAAAATTGTGTCAACAGTTACCACATTTTATCACACCAAATCAAACCTAAAAATTCAGATTAATCACTTAACAAATCTGGTGTGGTCACGGGTTTAGAAAAGAGGGCATTTGAGGATAAATACAAAACAAAGAGAAAGAACTTGTAGTGGTCGTTCTAAATTAAGCATACAATAGTATTATAGTATTTGTTGGCATATCTAAATTAGTTATCATCCAATAAAACTCTAGACTCATTCGTGTGTACTAAAGCCAATCTCTGGATTTAAAAGTGCCACCGCCACCAGCTGTGGGCTGAAATTGAACACCTGTTTAGACTAGTGCACTGGTACGAAGCAAACGTGGAGTGGAGATGGGTCTGGCAATGCGAGATCCAAGTAAACATGTTGTTACATTTACATGGCTTCAGTGGATAACGACCACTACACAGCATCATGCACACCCATGCTACTGCCCTGGTTTGTTTTGACACGTGATGCTTCGACAGCGAGGCTAGCCAACTCAGTAGCACTTTTCCAATGATCCAATGAACACAGCCCACAAACTTAGCTTTCGTTCAAAATTAAATAAGACTGATTAGCTAGCATAAAGCACCCATGTCTACGAAGAGCTGAGTTTTGACAGCCCGTTAGCCACAGGTGCCAAGTAAGCTAAACTACGCGCGCCAGAATAGTGTCATACCAAACTCCATTTAAAAATATGACCAACTAAGTTGGCCTCCCTACAATTTGCAAATGTACATATTCTTTAAAAACGTCTGAGCTTCTATAGTTCGTTAGTGTCAACCAATCAAGTCGGCATCTCAATTCACACCAACCATCGCTTAATTTAAATTACAATGATATTATTTTGGACTACACTGATCGCTAACGTCACTGTGTTGTGATGCTAGCCTTCCAATTTTTGAGTGACTGAAAACGGACAAAAATAGCTTCGTGCTGATTGTTATATCACGACGTTTGGAAAATTAAACGGCACATCATAACGTTTCAGAAAATACATCCAGTCATGTTCTACTGGTATGCTGTGAGACGAACACAAATTGCACCAAATTACGTAGCTAGTAGCAATAGCCCTTACAGCTATGTGCATTAAAATGCTTAATCTGACGTTAGATTATCTTTTGTTTTCTCACCTGCCACAGGTTGTCCTCTTCTGGGACAATTCCGCCATCGAGGAGGGGGTCCGGTGTGTGACATGTTCAGGAGAGGTTTTGGTGCAGTGAATATTAACAGCTAACCTGTGGCTTGATGCTACCTCTCTCAGACCACGGTGATCCCCGTTTGTCGTTCACCCAAGTATCGCGGACTCAAGGCCCTTTAGCTACTAATTCAAGAGAATCATCCAACAACTTTAAGCCCGGTTAACATCCTGACGGGCCGGCAGGTACTTAGTCGAAACATAGGTTGTTAAGACTCACGGCAGATCAGCATACCAAAAATGATGTTATCTTTTCAGTCTGTTTCTCTTAAATCCAGATTGTTAGCAGTTAGCTAGCACAGCGACACTACAGTCACCAAACGTGCTAGCTAGCTAGAGCTAAACTAGCTAGCCTTCTACTTCTTGGTTGTTGCTGTCTGTAGTTCAGACGACATTCTCCGTCATACTGCCACCTGCAGGTATATACAGGAAATGACATGAAACTACAAAATGGATGCAGTGTCTTAGATTACCAGAATCAGAATAGCTTTATTGGCAAGTATATACACATACAAGTAATTTGACTCCGGTTTTAAGTTGCTCTCAATGTACTTAAGGAACATAAAATAGACATACAGCTAAAAACAAGGACAAAAAAGTTGAACATTTATCACTCAACAGATTGAATCAGGTTTTCCCCTTCCTTATTTCCACGTACTGTTGTTTTACCAAATCCTCTGCTGAATCACAGGCCATATCACCCTTTGGTAATTGTAAAAAACTTAGAACCATTTAACAAATGTAATAAATAAAAAAATAAAAAAAGGCGTGATAATGCACTAGATTGTCGAGTGGGGTTCTGTAGCTTTGTGCCCCATTTAATACAAAAAAGACCATACTATATCTCTCAGGCACATTTAAAAATAGCTGGAAAACAATGCTACACTATTAAGCGGCTTATGTAAAGTACATGTCAATGTTAAATTTGATGCCAAGTTGTGCAGGAAGGGCTACAACTGTCTTGGTTTAATAAGTGCAGATATCACTGATAACAAACAGGAAACATGATAATCTTAATTGTAATACATAGCTAATAATATGATTTCTACACCATGATTTTTACCATGTTTTTTCTCACCATTCACATAAATCCTCAGCATTATGATAAATGTAATTTCTATTAAGACTTCTGACTTTACATTAAATGAGATCTGTCAGCTGTTGCTCGAGGGACATACAGTTATCTCCATATAATTATCTCTGCAAAAGTCATCAAGTTGACTGAATACAGAAGCTACTACACACATTGTTTTGCTATAAATATTACATGTTTGTATCAATGAAGGATAGACAGTCTTCTTTACTTTCATTCCACAGTAGGACACAGAGCCAAGCAGGATAATGCCACACACCATCATGGAAAACCACATCTGCAGTATTCAGATGTGATTGACTTATCTTGATTCTTGGAATGTCTGATAGTTTTGTTTTAATTTCACCTGCCCTGGCCTTGTTCAAACATGTCTAAAGTGACATAAACAGTTAGTGGTGGTGTCATTTCTTGCTGTTTCACTGGAACATGCTTACATTGTTTACTGGTCCTTGTGGCAGGTATTTCCAACGAACCCTGACTTCGATACGGGCTTAACAGGCTGCTCTCTGAAGAAAGCAGTGCTGTGGATTCTCCAGGAAAAGATGGATGCTGTGTCTCAAGTGTCTCTATAGGTTCAAATGGGTCTTCACTCTGTACGTCTGGCACTGGAACTATGGGTGGGTCAGAATATTCCTCTGTCTGGTCAGTGGCTGGGTTTTCATTACAGCCTGTAGCTGGTGGAGAGGTGGGTGTCCTCTGAGGTTCCTCGGTGTAAACCCTGTCACAGATGCTTTGGGATGGATTACTGAATGGCTGGAAGGGGCACATACCCTATGGACACATCCACACACACACACAGAGGGAGAGCATAGGGTGCTTTTGAGAACGTAAGATTATTCAGTCAATTGCCCAGGAGATAAAACCCTGGATACAGAATCATGACAGTGGTACTGTGGTCTCCATCTAAAATAATCTGCACAGGTTTTAACTCTAATCAAAGACCTCGATGATCAACCAGAGAAAAGTGACCTCAAAGATACCAAGGAGGGAAAATGTCATTTTTGGTGGGAATATAATTGGATTTAGACATTTTTTTATTAACAAAAAGAAAACACGGTGCATAACAAACAGTAGGGGAAACAGTCAACACAAAAAATGTGGGGTTTTAGCAATAAATCTGAAGGGAGTTTGCACTCTACAGTTAAAAAATAACACTTGGTGGATATTTGTACAAAGGCTGCAGTATCTTTTTAGACTTGTTATATTTAAAATTTGATGATTTTAAAGCCAACCTGACTTGTACTCCTGGGAGTGCATAGAGGGCTTTGGAAATAGATCGAAATGCTTTCGATCTTCATGTTGGGACATACAATTTACAGTAGGGCTGCAACTAACAGTTGTTTTCATTATAGCTTAATCTGCCAATTGTTTTATCAAATAAAACTATTGTTTTTTCTGTACAATGTCAGAAAATAGTGAAATATTGTATGTCCATTATAATTAATCAAAATTACATTTTTGATCTTTTTTGATCAACTAATTGTTTCTGCTCTAATTTACAGACAATATAATTGAGCATTTAACTGAATACATAACAAAATGTTCAGACTGGTCAAATTCTAAGGCCCAGTGGGTCATGGGTACAAACCACTGCAATTTATTTATACTTTTTCATGACTGAATGAAGCAACACCTTTTTCATATTTTCCTCCTTGACCACTGACAACCTAGAAGTGAATCGTCTCGCTCTCTCAGCCACTTTAAAATGGATGTAATTCATTCTTTCTAATTCCGTCCTCACTGAGTTCACCTTTTGGTGACTTGCCGATAGCCACAACGCCACAGAACTGAGGCCAGGGTTCGGCACCAGCTTCTCCTTGAATTTCTTCCACCTAAAAAGTAGATTATTAGCATCATTAGCACACCATTTTCATGATTTTGTGGTCATAAATGTAAAGGTGATTCACTGCATGACCACAAAATGTAGCACAATATGCCTTTTATTATTGCTGAAAATGGACTTGGTTCAGTGTCTTCCATATCACATCATCACAGACAATAAAAGAAACTTACTGAATAGTACAGCATAATCCAAAAGACAACACAAGAATTATAATGATGCTTCCGCAGACAATGAGTGCCGTCATGAGCCTCGGATCTATTGAAGAAAAAATAAATTATGTTGCAGTAGTTGTAACACACTCCTCGTGTATTACTGCATAAAACATTTCCTTCTCACTGATGGGAAAGGCATGATAATTTGTGTTTTATAACATGTGCTGTTACTCAAGATATTGTTTTAGTGAGTAATGTGTGTAATGGCTCCTGATTCCAGGCTTATCAAGACATGCTATTAGTTGTTTGTAACCAAAGTGAACACCAACTACCCCCAGGCTCTCCCTGACTTGCTACAACAATCCGCTCCTGTAGACGATCACATTTAAACACTTCCCTGGCCAGAACTGTCGATTACGTTATGGTACGCAGATGCAATTGAGTGTGCTGCCACAGTTCTGAGGGCTTACTCCTCTGGTGATCAGTGCGACAGGCCGCGTGCCGTGCCTGCGTCGAGACGGGACTGTCAGGTGGTGGAGCATTGCTGTTCATGAACATGTTTTCACTGTTATGTTGTGTTGGTGCCACAGCAGGGGGTGCAAGTGTTGTTATAATAGGGTTGTTGTTAATAGTTACACATTGTACCCTTTATTCTATGAGCACAGGCCTTTTAACTTTGTCACCCATCTCTGGTCAGTCAGGGCAAGTATGCAAATTTCTGGTCACTCTTAGGTTAGAGGGCTGCAGTCGTGCTCATAGAACTAGGACTGAAATGTGTGTAAATGTGTGCAGGCAACTCACCAAATCTTTTGGTTTTAAAGAGCCTTTCACTGCTTTTGGCAGTTCCATTAAGAGCTGTGGCCTTGACATAGACGCTGTATTGGGTGTCTGGATTCAGATCTTTCAAAAAGATGTCCTGCTTCGTGCTATCTACTGTAACATCTAGAAGAAAACCACGACAGACATGCCATAAAAGAGGATTCAATTCATTTGCAAACTTCAAACAAGTCTGTGGTGGACTTACTGAGCTGCAGTCCTTTCTGTGCACCATAGAAGACGGTGTAGTTGACAGCAACACCACTGCATGCCTCCTGTGACCTCACAATCCAGCTCACATTGGCACTTTTGTCATAAGCCTGAACATTGACGATAGTGACATTTCCTGGATCTGTAGGGATCGCGTTTTCAGAATCAGGCTGGTAAAACATGAATACAATTTTTTTTTTTTTTTTAAATCAGGATGATGTACCTCCTACACTGGAGCAGATCTGAAGGGCTTGTGTGCCATGACCTGTCTTGTCATCAAAGAGGGGAGTTACTGTAATGTTGTATGGCTTCTCATCCAGGAGGTCTGTGAGAAAGGGAAGACTGTTATGAAAATCTAGAACAGTACAGAGTCATGTGATTGTTACGACACATTAAAACCATAGATTTAATTCTCCTTCCACTACTGGTCCTGTTTAGCTTTATAGCCACGCTAGCCGTGTAGCTTTAGGGATGAGACGTGCTTGAACAGAACTGTTTCATACAACGTGTTGTGAAAAGAGAGGGGGGAGACGCTATATTGTTTAAAATGGGGCGATAACAGCACGAAATTCCGTGTGAATGTCGGATTGTCGGTTTGGGAAAGTTACAGAAATGGTCGGGCACAACCCTGCCCCAATCCAACGTCAAAAATGTGCAGAGGTAGGGGGTTTCTCAAGCTATTGAATGGCCTGACAAGCAGGTCTGACAGCGTATACTGGTAACTTCAGTCGTGTTCCTTTGTTTGATGAAAGAGAATGAAGTGGGAAGGTAACAGAGCAGACTATAGCATATCCTATCTCTGAGAGATGAGTCACAGTTCAAATCTATCTGGCTAATGCTTTACTGAGCAGCTTTTAGTCTATTATCACCAGTGTATCCATTATTTGCCACACCCAGATGATGAAAGATAAGCCACAAATTGATCCGATGGTTAAACAAGTTCAATCATAGCTTCTACGTCAGCATGGGCTTCATGATGGCTACACAAGAATCTTTCTATGTATCAGTGTTAACACCCATAAAGTATTTAATCCACCTCCATCTTTCTATCTGACGTACATCAACCACTTCGTGTCTGTTCTCTAACCTACCAAACAGTGTTGCGTTAGTGTATTTGCTTTCTTTCCAATAGTATTGATTTCCATTGTGGGTGTAGTCGATCATGTAACCACTGACAGGCTGACCCGGAGCCTTCCAGCTGACCAGAATAACACCTTCAAGGGTTGAGGTCTGGATGTCGGTAACTTGAGGGAGGCCTGCCAAGTGAGAGGAAGCTAATTGTTATACATCAGGGAAAAGCACTGTCCCATTAAAATGAAGCAATATGATCCATAAATTGCGGTTACCCATTAAAGAAGCTAAATCAATAGCAGTAAAACTCACTCTCTCCAATGGCTGGAACATAAACAGACTCCTCCACAAGCAGGGCTTCAGTATCGAAGACCGTGAGATTTAGTCTGTGTGCATCTTGGTTCACATCAACATCACAAGTCAAATTGCCACACAAAGTATCTGTATAATTTACTCCAGTCGTGCGTTCCTTGTAGGGAGTCTGTTTGATAGTGTAGGTGAATGTGTCTTGGCATGTTGAAGGAATCCCCTGAGTAGACAGTTTGAAGCACTTACGATCAATACGTTATATAAAAGGTATGTCTCATAGGAAATGTAGGTTGTGAAGTTGAAATGTTCAATTATGTGAGTTTGGAAATGGCAGCAATGAGAGGCTTCCTTACCGTCCACATGGCATGAACTTTTCTAACTCCATTTTTCTCCAGTTCAGCTACTTTTCTCCACAGGCGCAGCTTGACATCACTACCTGTAAAGGGTAACAATAGGTTGAAAATCACACTGGAATACATATACAGAAATATAAGGATGCAGCATTGTGACAACAGTTAACTACACTACAGCCAGAAAAGGAGAGAACAGGACCACTGTTCACACCTGGAACTGAAAACATAATAGCCTTGAGCTCATAGTAACGGCTGAAAAAACAGTACTATTTACAGTACTATTTTCCAGGGTAGTAAGTAAGTAGCATTACGTTGCGCAATGCAAATATGTACATATAAATGATTAATCCTCAACTCTGTGAAATCTATGATTGTGTGTCACCACACAGTCCTATTATCATACAGTATGTCACGCACACAGTTACACTTTCGACTTTGGATTAGACGTATTTTGCAGTAAGATATTCACATTCAAGTCCCAACCTGCAACTCTCAGTGTTCAACTTTCAGTGTGTTTCTTGGCAATTTCAGCACAGCAAACCATCTTACTTTATTTATTAGGATTCCCATTAGTTGGTAACACAGTAGAAGATAGCTTTCCTTCATGGCAGACATCTCCAAACCTCACAACACAACTGTGATTGTATTATCAGCAACTCGAAGCTTGAATATGATGCATATACAGTAATTTTCCACTAAAAGCATTTTGAAGTAAACTGATAACACAGTATGAACATCTTAAAGTTGAGCACTAGGACCACAGTGGTGCCAAATTATTGTCTTACATTAGCCAGGGCACATTCGTATGTCATCTATAGGCCTTTACAATTACTATAAATAAAATTTAAAAACTCAATTATAATGTAAGCTATTTTGTGTGCATAGGTGACTTGTTGGCCTGCTTTTATCAGTAGTGTAGCTGATGCAAGCAGTTTTGACATTGTTCTTACTATTTAGTTTGGTCAGAACTGTCTGCTCATGGCTCCACTCGCTCCAGGGGGCCTCCTCTAAAGCACAACGGGCTGCAAATTTGTAGTTACTGCAGGATTCCACTTTTTCAATGGTCACGTTGAACCCTTTCTGTCCAATGTTGAGAGTTTTATTGAGCACCCACTGGGAGAGACAGACAGATTCAGGTTAGAAACATCCATTCAAATTCTAGGGAAGTCCCAGAATGCCCAAAGCTGACCACATGATCTTTCACATCTATCCAAACGTATGCTTATTTACTTTGCAAAAACTTCACAGCTTTGTTTTGTTGAAATGAGATGCTTTGCCAGGGAAAACTGTGTCTCTTACCTCTGGAGTTATTTCACTGACAGCCTGGAACAGAAAGGAAAACAGAAATGGCCTCAATCAGCCATGAAGGAGAATTGCAACAAAAAAAAAAAGCTGAGCAAACTAAGCTAGCCTTTATACTATTGACTATACTATATTTAATGTGTTATGTCATGAATTATTGTAATTACCAGTTTTCAACTCAATAGCGTTCATGAAATTTTATTTTTTTATTTTTATTTTCATTAATTATTAATCAATTCTTTTTCTGATAAGACTACAAGCCTAGCAGTGGTAACCATCTTGGAATAATGTGTGACAACCCTACCTCCTAGAAATAACATTTATATCATACTAAATTATTTTCCCATTCACATTGTGATGACAAATGTAATCACTGCCTGGATTATGTTTAGAGACAACACATTTTGGAGTGAATGAAGCGTTACATTTATGTATCACACAGAAAGGTGGATGGCGGGTCTACAAAGCGCAGGACTTTGACTTAAGAGGCCGGTATTCTCCTCTATACCAGCCAGGTTTAGGCAACAAAAGGTTAGACAGAGATTATGGTTTCGGTTAAATGTTAATAAACGATTGGGCCTCAAGACAACCAGACCACGATCTTTCAATAACTGCTGTGAGTGCCTAAACATAACCATAAAAAAAAAGTTACTACATGCAGGTATTGTATTGGATATTAAGGTGGAAAACAAAAGAAAAACATTTTACTGATACGTTCAGAATCAACATTTTTGCGATTTAATGAGCATTAATTCACATTTTCTCATTATGTTGATAGAAAAGGTTATATTCAGCCAGCATTACATTTCCTACTTACGTATTTTCTGTTGCAAATTAGTTTAATATAAACCACATTTCTAGGAGACAGGGTGGTGCGTGAATACCCCTAGGTTGGAATAACATTTTTTTTTTTTAACTAAAGGTAGGTTTTCCTTTTTCTTCCCATTATGTCAGTATTGCGTCAATGTAGCATTATAGTAGCAGTCTGACGCTAATGCGTTGCTAATGCTGCGTTCATGTCACATCGGGCTTCACACAGACAGTTAGTCTGTACTTTTGTGAATACAGTTCAATTCAGTTGCTAGTGCAGTGATTCATTTCGTGAATTCGTCATTGAAATTGTTTGTGTCGACAGTTGCTTCCAGTAAATACTTCCAAAGGCCAACCGCTGCGTTCAGGAGATGAAAGAGGGACATACCTTGCTGTATTTGACTTGACAGTGACACTTTCTTGAGCTAAGTGACCGGCTCAACTGCACCAATAGACCATCAGACACCTTTAACTCCGGACGCTTCAGTTTTACTGAGGGAATACGATGATGACAACACATCAAAATGCAGAAACGTTGTTCAATGGTAAAACACAATGAGATCATTAAGAAATTATTTTTTTCCTGCAAAATTTACTCACTTCTGTGATTTGGGCTGAATTCATAAGGTTTGGAGTAAGCTTCCCAAGCCTTAGTTTTAGCTCTCACAGTAACTGTGGCATTCTCATTAAGAAGTATCGTCTCAAATATATTTTCGGCTGTGCATGTTGTTACTCGTGAGCTGCAGATTTCCCTCTGGGTAGAGCTTGACACAGGGGCACTGAAAGAAATGCATGTTTTATATTAAATGCATACATCAATAAGACAAAGAGAATTGTTCCTGCATTCATTCTCACATAAAAGAAAGACAATATGATACCCACCACAGTACAGTGTATTTTATTTCCAGTGAAGAATCAATTTGATGCTCCCAGTTGCACGTTAACAGTTGTGGCATAAATGCCCTTCTCTGACTATTATAGTGCAAGATGCATGATATTTTGCTGGGTTTTGCTGTGAAAAAAAAGCACATTAGCAATGTTGTATATTTCATGTTATTGCGGGCATCTACAACCACATTAACTCTCAGAATATAAGTACCAAGAATACTTCTTACTGTACGTTCTGATGGTGGTGCCTCCGAGGATTTGATGGGTATCTGCACTGTGGCATTCCAATGTAGCGTTGTGGTGAGTGAAGTTCCTCAGTGACAGGACTGTGTGTGAGGAGTTAATGGTGTTTGACAGGCTTTCATCTATGCGTCTCTTGTTCAGGGTCCAGAAGATTTTGCCATGGACACATGAAGTCTGGCACACTATCTCGGTATTGGATCCAACTTCAATATAATGATCTTTAGGGACAACGTCACAGGTGGTCTCATGCTGGCCTGCAGGAAATGCTCATGTTATTCAACGTTTCAAAATGTAACCTAATGATGTAACAGACCACTACATGAAGATAGCTGGATTTTAGGAAATACGCTTATTTGCCTTCTTGCGTTAGATGAGAAGATTGATACCACTCTTGTGTCTGTATGGCCAATATGTATCTGGAGGTTAGCTTAGCTTAGCACAAAGACTGGAAACGGGGAAACAGCTAGCAGCTCACGAATGAACACATTGTATCTTGTTCGTCATTTTTACGCTTAAGTTGTTACGGATTTACTGATTACTGATTTAACAGTTTGAGGCTAGCTGTTTCCCCGTTTCCAGTCTTTATGCTAAGCTAATCTAACCAGCTACTGGCTGTAGCTTCACATTTAGCATACCAACACAAGAGTGACATCTGTAGTAGTAAGATTTCCCAAAACTATTCCTTTAGCACTTTAGCACCGATGTTTCGCGCAGGCAGAAAGCCATCATATCTTTCAACTGGATGAGATACTGTATCAGTAATCTCAACAGACCAGAATAGAGCCACTGCATCTTGGTGGGTCGAACAATCAGCAGCACAATGCTCTCTTTGATGGTTTGCTTTGTAATTTGAAAAAAGCATAACAGACCACAGCACTGTCTACTGTTCACACGTTAATTCTCTAGACTGGAAGTTGAGGTATTGGGATCAGTATTGGGAGAGGAAGAGCTGGATTGGTGCATCCCTGGTTTGTCCATTACCCATCAGATTCTTTGCAGTTTGTTTGTTTTATTAACTACTGTAATATTGGACAGAAGACATCTGGTAGCTTTTGAACCTCTGACTCGCAACCCCCCCCATCTCAGATTTGTTCAGTGATTCAAAAATGAATGAAAAAGCATTTTAGTGTGATTATCATGCACGATTTCTGGGTCTCTCTCCGACTTGAAAGCGACTCAAGACTGCTGCTCCTCCTCCTGACTTGGGTGAAATATTACAGCTATTAAGAAAGTCTCAGGGGGAATGTACACAGAATAGTCAGAGTGATATACTGGTATTATCTTCCTCTCATGCACTCAAACTCAGCCAAGGTGTCTGTCAATAATAGATAGATTACATAAAGGTGCATATTTTGTGGTGTGTGTCTCTGTGTTTGCAAATACTGTAAACTGACATAACATCCTCTCCAGTGTCCTTCCATTGTATTTTAATTTCATTTTTTTTAGACTAATCAGTTCACTTGTGACTGCACCTTTACTCCCAGTCCAGAAATCTTCGTGCAGACCAATTTTCATTTAACAAGGAATTAGTGGTTGGTCACTGACTCGACATTTCCCGTTGCTGCTTCACAAACGGTTGAAGGTGGAAAGCTTTCCACTTGAAGCAGCTACAGGAAAACTTCAGTTTGCATTATGAGTACATTAGCACAGCAAGAGACTTTATTATGGCTCCAAAAGCAAAGAAGGGCCCGTTAGAAAAGAAGAAACAGAAACACAAGCTCCAAACTCTTACACTACATAGGAGATAAACTAATCCCAGTTTGTCATGCTGCACTTTTCATGCTTTTTATGTGTATATTTATGTTCCCTGGTGCCACAAAGAGCTCACAAAAGGTGTCTTGGACAGCAATATTCCAGGGGGCTGTCCTGTGGTATCGCTATGCCACATACTTATAAAGGACTTAATTAACTGCCAAAGTACACAAAGTAGGATACAGTCACCACAGACCACAGTTTTAACTGATTTTGACCGTCTGATCGCATGATAATACATAAGAGGCAGAGACTGCAGCTAGAGATACACAACTACTGAAAGCCGAACATAATGAGCCTGTTAAAAATTGTGCAGTCCTCTAGTCCCCTGCGTGGCCACATACCCTGACCACGAAATGATACCATAAAAACGGCTTCAACTGTTCTGACTCTGGCCAATGTAAATCATCAGCTTGCTCTGAATGCCCTGGAAGTGAGCACATCTGTGCTGGAATTGCACAGCTACAACAGTGCGCAACCCTGCCTAACGGTCTTAAACTGTCAGCCCCATAATTGTTTTGATAGCAGAGGTCAAGCATCTTGTGTCCTCTGGTGGCACATAGCCAATACCAGTTATTTATCTCAGTGGAGTGTGAACAGACTGTGTTCAACCCTGCTGCTTAGGATGCACTGTGCAATTGCAAACCGCTCACTGCACAACTGTTACTTGACCAAATACCACAGTTACCAAAATGACACAGTTCTCCTCCATGGCTCTTCCTACACTTTTTGCTGCCCCTACCCATAAATAGATCAGGAACTATGTGAAAGAATGTGACGGGAGCACAGAATTCCCAAGGCTTTATATGACCAACGAAGTTTGCGCTTGGCTTGTAGGTTACTAAGTTCATCAAACAGTGAAGCAGCATTGGCCAGCATTTCGGAAAGGAGCGGAAGGCACATCCTTCCACTTTTATTTCAGCATTGTCAAGCCTTTGTTAGACAGCTGAGAGCAAGCCAGTATTTATATATATATATATATATATATATATATATATATATATATATATATATATATATATACACATGCATATACATTGTTATTGTATATATTTTTAACTTTTATTTTCACTTAAATACTGTAAATGTGTATATTTATATTTTAATGTTTTATTTTCTATTTCTTATTTTTATATTTTGTACATACTTTAGCTCTAAATTTATGCTACTTTCTAATCTTGAATGGGAGCACCGGTACTGTACAATTCCCCCCCCGGGGATCAATAAAGTATTTCTGATTCTGATCCTACTACCATCCCAATGTACAAACTCTGAGCAGGCTCTTCGTTCACTTGGCTGTGCAGATGATCCATTAAGCTTTTAGTCCAAATGGCGTGACCTTCTGTCTCTGGTTTTTCTTTGGATGAGAATGAGCATTTAGTCGGGTTGTTGTGTGCTGCCTTGACCCTCAGATATTTCACAAGGCTCTTTTGACTTTGTTTCAAAATGTGTTTTAACCAGAAAAAAAAGAACACAAAAAGGACTACATTCATTTATGTTTGTATCTGGCAGTAGTTTTATAGACGCCTAAAACAATGAATTTTGTTAAAGGCATACTCATGTTGTTATGAAAATAACAAATACTATATTTAGACAAATATTTCCCTAAAAACTAAGAACTTATATTTGTGGTGATTCTAAATACAATATTCTTGAATAAGAATTATCACTTGAGAAGTAAAATAGTATAGAAAATAGAATAGATAGTTTAGTTTAGTCTTGGTCTTTAGGGCCCATCTGTAACTGTAAATAATCATTTAAAATGCTGATTGGATGAGAGGAATATTATCTCGATTATTTCTAGTTCAATTCAGGATTTTTTTTTTAATACTTTTTATCAACCAGTATTGACCACAGTGAACATCACGTTATGAAACCAAAGCAGAACAAGCATTTCCAAGAACTCCCACAACTGCATCCGACCAGTCAGCAGCTCTGCATTTTAACACACTCAATAACCAAAATAACGTCGGCATTAAATAGAAGAGGTTTACTTACCTTCACAAATGGAGGGGATTACAACCAGGGTACACAGAGCAAGAAAGCGATACATTTAAGCTGCGCAAGATAAAATCATTAAAATCGCCTTTACTGTGTCCGTTATGGCAGACACGGCACTTTCCCTGCGAGCATTTCAGCCATCAAGTGACAGGAACTGAAGCAAGCCCTGAAATAAACGGGAGGTGTTACCCAACTGGAACCACAGCGAGCCAAGAGGAAGTGAAGTCAATTGTCGAGAGCTTGAAAAACTTATAACGTGTGACTATTTATTCCCGGAGCAACGTGTGTGTGAGTGCATGACAATAAACCTCTAGGCTGACATGACGAAGTTATGAATCACGCAGTTGATTGATCACAGTTCCTGATTGCCTGGAGCAGATTTGGCTGCACCTAATCTAGAATTGCTATAATTGATTCATAATGGGAATGCGCGGGTCTTCCTGGGAGTCCACTCTCAGTCCCAGTTTGCCCCGCCTCGACCAGGGGGTCTACCAGCGAAGATTGACTCTGAGAGAAGTGAATAGTCTGAGTTACTTCTAATTGATGTGCCTTTAAGTGGGTTTCCCGAGCAAGCCATTTGATCATACTGTAAAAACCATCCGCCTGGCCTCTTCCAGAGAGCAGTTTCACTCAAGGGCTTTGGCTCCCTGCCTTGTTGGAAATTCTCAAAAACAACATCATACAATGCATCAGAGCACATTTGATGACTTTATCATTCAGCAACCAAGAATCCATATATCAGACGGTGGTGAGACCCACGTTTAACGACTTGCCTTGTGTGTCATCAAATGACACACAAAAGTGAGTTTGCGCTGTCACTATGATATATTTTTTCTTCACCAATGAGTCAAGTCGAAATACAAGGAAAAGCACTAAAGCATAGATAGATAGATAGATAGATAGATAGATAGATAGATAGATAGATGCTACCTTGCTGCCCCACTTTTGTAGTCATATAGCTCCACCTAGTGGTTAATACATATGATCTACAAAGGGCTAAACTAAACTGGCTATGAAAATATATATCTGGAATGAAAAATAATCATTCTACTTTTAAAAAGTAGCTAACTATTTGAATAACCCAGAGAGTCGACCCCTTTAGAAATAAAAACATGGCTTCGATTAGAGAGTTTTTAAACAGGTGTAACGCTAGATTTAGTATAACGTGCAATATTGCGGTTACGAAAATACCCCGGAAGTAGTTTTATGAGAACCCCAGCCTCTCTGAGGCTAACGTTGCTAGCTTGGTGAGCCTGCTAGCATTAGCTACATTGCTGCGACCGTTGAACTGTTTGTGAGTTGAGCTGTTTGCTTTCACTTCACTCGTTTCATTAAAGTTATATGTTGGTTATGCAAAAAACACAAATATCATAATATATAATACCGACAACATATATGTATAATACCCAATACATTGTTATGTTGGCAAATTTGCGTAGGATGTGTTTCCGGGGCAATGTTGTAACTTGGATACATAATACACCGTGCCACCGAGAGTTGCTGTCCTTGTTCGCCTGTCATCGGTCCCCGCTTTCATGTCCACTGCGGTGCTAATAGCCGCTGTTGTCGGCGGTGGGGTACTGCTTCTTATGCGCCGTTTGTTCCCTCGACAGAAAGCTGTGAAGCTGCTCCGGTATCCCGCCGACACTATGCGAGGAAAGACGGTCATCGTGACCGGGGCTAACTCCGGGATAGGGAAGGCCCTGGCCGGGGAGCTGCTTAAACTCCATGCCCGGGTCATCATGGCCTGTCGGGACAAGCAGAGCGCCGAGGAGGCAGCCAGGGACATCAAGAATCAAGCGGGACCAGAGCAGGGGGAGGTGGTCATCAAACACCTGGACCTCGCTTCCCTTAGATCAGTCCGACAGTTTTGCCAGGAAATTCATGAGGTAAGTACACGGGAAGTTGGCCACATTGTCTCCAGCTGAATGGACAGACAAGCTACTGTGCGGGTGTCTAGTTTATTCCAGCTGTTGTCATGTCCAATACAAATACAAAGGAGCTGCAAGGGGACTGTCCGTGGTGCTGAACTTCAGCATTGTCCCTCCTATTCGATTACATCCAGGATGAGAAAGTCTGACACCTCCATCAGCTAATACCTGCCACAGGTGTAGCTAGACATTTTGGTTCCCTGGCAGGATATTGGAATGGGAACCTTCTTTTATACCATGTAATCAAGATGTACTCTCAGTTACTTAAGCTGAGCCATACATCCTTTGGAGGCTTCATTCAGTACAAGTCATTGATTACTCTGCCAATTAATCAATTTGGTGTATAAAATATTAGAAAACTGCAGCTCATTCATATTTAACTATTCATTGTGGTTCTGTATCTAAATTAATTTGTCTCACAGTTGAAGCGTGCAAGACCATTTTCAGTCAGAGTTCTTCCCAATTTCTAGATCCCTTTTCATAGTGTAAGTCACGGTGCTCAAACAGTACGAATGCAGTATTTCTGTAAAATATTATATTCCTCAAAGTAACCTCAGCTCTTTGTCATGAGCCAACATTTTCCTCTTACAACCACTGGGTGTCTCAGGGTGTTCCCCATAAGATTTGTGTTTCAGGATCTATTGAATGGCAAGGGCAAGGTCCTAAATGAATGAATTAGTGCTTTAATAAAGCACTAATTGTAAAGGTCTGTCACTTAAGCCAGCGCTAGAATCACTTGTAAGACAAACGTAACATATATTATCTGCTATAGATGGTGAATTATCAACATTCAGGCAATTTTCAAAAAATAAAGCCACAAGCAGTTTTACATTTTCTTAAACCTCATACTTTATTTATATACAGTACATTACTTAAAGTAGCTTCAGATTCAACAAAGAAATATCAAAAATTTGTTTCTTGTCTTAAATGATTCATTTTCTCTGACCCTTTAGGAGGAATCCAAGATTGATGTGCTCATCAACAATGCAGGAGTCTACCAGTGTCCCTACACAAAGACTGAGGATGGTTTTGAGATGCAGCTAGGCGTGAATCACCTGGGTCACTTCCTCCTCACTCACCTCCTGCTGGACCTCCTGAAGACCTCGGCTCCCAGTCGCATCGTGGTGGTTTCCTCTAAGCTTTACAAGTATGGCCACATCAACTTTGATGACCTGAACAGTGAAAATAACTACAATAAGTCCTTCTGCTACAGTCAGAGCAAGTTGGCCAACCTGCTGTTTACGCTCGAATTGGCTCGCCAGCTGGAGGGCACGGGGGTCACAGTCAATGCTCTCACCCCAGGCATCGTGAGGACCAGCCTAGGCAGGCATGTTCAAATCCCTTTCCTGGCAAAGCCGCTGTTCCACCTTGCCTCGCTAGTCTTTTTCAAGAGCCCATTGGAGGGGGCCCAGACTCCTCTCTATCTGGCCTGCTCCCCCGAGGTGGAGGGAGTGTCGGGGAAGTGTTTCGCTAACTGCGAGGAGGAGGAGCTGATGGCCAAAGCTACAGATGACCAGGCAGCCAAGAAACTGTGGGACATAAGTAGGAGGATGGTTGGGCTCGATGACTGAGCAGAGTCTTGTTCTGGCGGGACTTGATGTGTTCTTGGACAAAATGCTTCATCTCTAGCAGCCCACCAGGCGCTGTTCTACGAGAGAGGGCCAGTGAAAAGACAGATTGCCACCTTGCCACCTATAATCATTAACTAAATGACATGCTGTGCCAATGAAGTGTGTAAATTAAGTGTCTGTGAGCAAGAGTGCTAAGTGTATGTTGCAGTGGGTTGATCAGAGAATGTATAAAGCTTTGAATTAAAAGACGTTCCTGTAAATGTGATGGTTCAAACGAAGACGCATCGCTGTGTGAAATGACCTCTCTTTTCATGCACAAAGTGTACACGCGAACAGCCAATTAAAAAAACCCAGTTATCAAGAAATTGGTGTTCTCCTGGAGAAATGTAACTGGGGGAAAAAAACGAAAAAAGAGTGTCTTATTCTCATGACATTTAAGAAATGTAACCCGGTTACTTAAGTGCATGTAAACTAAAACAACATCCACATGAACTTTTTGACTTCCTAGAAAGACACCTAGGAAGTGAGGAAACGTGCTAAGATGGCACACATGGTGCTTAATAGTAGGTGCTCCTGTTAAAACTACTTTCAAATCGACAGTGATGGAAACAGACGTGGAAATGATAATTAATAAATGATACAAAACCTAGATAGCACCTTGCTCTCGGTCTTACTAAATGCGGGTGACCTGACGGAGATTTACACACACATCAGGATCAAAGGGGAAGCGCTCATCTCCTCTTTGCATTCATCAAAGTCAAGCTTTTTCTTCTTTGTGAGGTCACACATTATTGCTTGTGCTGTGCAAATCCTCAGAGCGGTTTGAAAAGCATAACCATTTCTAGTTCAGGTATTGTGCTTGAATGCTAAATTTGTGCATACTTTAGCATGTATTTTGCAGTGTAAAAAAGAAAAGAAGAGGCGGGGGGTAGCTGTTAATCTAGTTTCCCCCTCTGTTGATGTGTTTGAAGTGTAAATGTTGCTGCTGTGTCTGGAGGAGACGGAACAATAAGGTTGACAATGCAGATCAGTGAGATGCTGCCGCTCTGTGGCTCCCTCCTGTGGATGGATCCAGTCTCGCATGTCAATCTCCTCTCACCTGGGCATTAAGGAGATACAGCAATACTGCACAGTACAATTTCCAAAAGCCCAATGTGAAGTCTTCAAATGTCTTGTTTTGTCTGACCAACAGCTCAAAAGCCAAATATCCAATACTATTATACTATTACTATTTACTATTATAGAAGATACAGAACTGACGGTAACTAATTACAAGAGACACCTCAGGGGGGCTGGAACTAACGATTATTTTCATTCTCGATTTATCTGTCAATTATTTTTTCAACTAATCGCTTAGCCTACTAATAAGAAAATACTGAAAAATATCATTCACAATTTTCCAGGGGTCCAAGGTGATGTCTTCAAATGTCTTGTTTTGTCTGACCAACAGTCCCAAAACTCAAAGATATTCGGTTTAAAACAGAGAAAAGTCTTCAAATTTGAGATGTTGCCAATTAATTTTCGGATGATCAACTAATCGATTAATTGACCAATTGTTTTAGCCCTACACCTCATTGAAATATATCGACCTAAAAGGAGTTTAATCAGCAGGTCTCACAAAAGTGGAATTTATCGTGGGGCTGTTTTTGAGCTTTATATCATGAGGTATTCTTGTTACGTTGTCCACCCTGTGTATATTTAGTACCAGCCACTTGTACAATTGCTGCCATACATTGAGTATTAACTGCTTAGTGTGTTTAATACTACAAAAACCTTAGCAGGATAACAATTCCTTGTAGTTAGTGACACAAATAAACTTCCTGTCTGTTTTGAGCTTGCTGATCTTGGCAAAACTCTTTCTCCACTAACCTATTTTTAAATTCACAAATAGTGATAAAGCGGGGCTTCGTAGTGACTCAGCAGGCATGCACCACATGGCTGCAGCAATGCGAATTTGACTGATGAAGAGTCCGCCTCTCAGTTCAATCGACTCGACTCCACACTATGGGATCAGCAGACGCACGCAATTATCTCAACCGATCATGTGCTGCTGTAAAACATGATGTCTCTTTCGTGCATCCACATTTCAAATCCCCACACATTTGAACATCAGAGGAAGGCTTGGAGGTTATATGTATAATTTGTGCTTTATTAGGCGAACAAAACAACCAAAATATATAAACATGCATCGTTGTCAAAGAAACAGGGTTACAGTGGCTTGATGGGGTGTGGGCATCCAAATCTGAGGTAGAATGGGGGCAGGAAAACCTCTCCGTGGGATATAGAAGAGCAAAAATAAAGTAATACTGACTGCTAAGACTGATCTCAAAACGTTCCATCAATAACAATAAAACACACCCACCGATACCGTCAAATTCAATCAACAGAAGAAAAACAAAATGTGTGCCTCTCATTTAAGTGATTCATTTGTTTTCCTGTGTTCAAAATTCTTATTCAAATCCTCACAAGGCCAACACTGTTCCAGTCCATTAAAAATAATGACTGAATCTATGTGCAGTTTATACGGGCGTCAATTCTCAATTAAAATACCTCTCTGTGTTTTCGAATATAGGGTTGGCAGTTTTTCATTTATATACAAGTTCCAGGTTTATCAACAAGATTTTGCATTTTGTTGGTTTCGGATGTATTTCTTGCTGACAGCTACATACAAAATATATCACTCAATTTTTAGTTATAAGTATATATTTATACATTTCTAATTTAAATACATACACATCCTTACAAAGTTTTATGGGCCACCTCAGCTCCTCTCCTCCTGTTGCCCCACATCCAACTCTTTTAACATGACTTACTTGCTCAGGACAATTGTAGTGTAAACTGCTGCCATCCACTGCCATACGATCAAAGCTTTTAAATAATCAGCAATAGTTACATGTTCATGATACTGAATTATTTGGCCCCTGGCTGCTATTCAAACCATTTTCTATAAAAAATGGTCGTGCTAACAGAAGGTGCAGCTGGACATAGCAGGGCCTTGCGTCTAGCGTCCTATCAAAGAATAAACCTGATTCAGTTCAGAAGGGTTCCATAAAGTTGGGCCTTGGTCAGACTGTCCTTCCTGGAAAGTCCCAGGGAGCCAAATTTTTGGTTGTACGGAGGAGGAGGGGGCGGGGCCGGTGGTGGCGACTGGCTCACCTGTGCAGGCAGGCTGTGCATTTCCACTTGATAGTGCTGCAGCTCTGCGGCCATCTCCAGGGACCTCTGGTTCAGAGATTCGGTGGAGCTATTGGGGCTGGGGTCTACGTAATCCGTGCTCTGGCCGCCAGCTGCCACATTACCCTCCCTGTCCTTGGAGCTCCCTGAGTGGTAGAGGCTGTGCTCCGACCCCTGGCTGTCCTCGGCTCGGTACAGGTGGGCTTGGCTGTGAGCCTGCCGCAGCCCTGGGCTGCATTCGGGGCTGGGGCTGGCGGCTACCCACGCTGGGTCCATGACACCCACTCCGTGATGGTAATAGTCAGCCCCTTCCTGGAAGCTGCTGTAGAGCGGCCCGAGTCGGATCTTGGCGGGCCGGACAGAGAAGTGCTGTTCTGAGAAGCTGTAAGGTGAGGCCCGGCCCGGGCTGCGGTAACTGTGGGCACTTAAGTCCTCCACACTAAGTTGTCTCCATCGGCCAATCAGCTCCTCCTCCTCTGGGGCTAATGTGCTGCCTCGACGACTGTCTCCGTAGGCAACGCTTGGGGATGAGGAGGGAGGGAGTGGCTCATAGGGCTCACTGAAACAGGAGGACATGGTGCGGCTGTAGACGGGCGAGCTGCCGTTCTGGTGGTGGCTGAGCTCCGTCTGCTGGAAGGGATGAGCATTGGCAAAGCCTCTGGGACTGTCCCTCTCCCAGGAGGAGTCACTCTTTCTCTCATAGTCTCCTGCATCTCTCCAGTCCATGTAGAGGGAATGGTGGCGCGGGGAGGAAGCAGCACTGCTGGGCGGGCCGTTGCCTTTGTCTTCAGAGCCCCCTCCACTGAAGCTGGAGTAGGAGCTGGAACCTGCACCCAGGGTGGCAGGGAACTTAGCAAAGTGCTCCTGGGAGAAGCCAGCCCTCAACCCCACTGAGCCCTCCTCTGGGTTGCTGTCGGTGGAGTTTTGGGGCCCGTATAGCAGCTTCCTCTGACCGTGGAGGTCCATGCTGGGCCTCCGCTCGCGGTGTCGGTCATCAGGGCAGTACAGGGCAGTGTCGCTGCTGTACAGGTCAGACTTGTAGGCTGCACGGAGCCCCAGCCGCTCTCCTGGTCCCAGGCTCTCCAAGATAAAAGCATGGTCCTGGGCTTGGGGGCTGGGGGAGCGGGAGGCCTGGCTGCTGCTGCAGGCCTCGTCTGGCTTCTCGAGCACTTTGGCAATGAGGGAGGCCGGGACAGTGTCGGGGTAGGTGTGGCAGAGAGGAGACTCCTCCATGTGCATGGTCAGTCGCTCCTGAAAATCAGCAGGCAGCTACAAGTGTCAGAGGAAAGAGAAGGGCAGGAAACATGAGATGTAAGCGTTGCTGTACCAACAGATGACCAGTCTCTTGACATTCCTATTTACTTTTGTCTTCATCGTATGCTCATGTCTTGTCGCTGGTATCTTTGCTTCATTTGTTGCTCTGAAAGTTGCTTTTGTATTCTTTTGTATTGCAGGATAAAAAAAATACTTTTGTTTCACCTCTTCACCATTATTTTGATTTAGAAGTGTTTATTTTCAAGACTTTATTCTAAAATGGTTGGCAAAATGTCACTTTGGTCAGTGTATTCTGCGTCAGTTTATGTCGTATTCTGATTGGTTAGTTTGTAGACGTGGGTCGTGGCAACAGTCACTTTATGAGAAATTGGTCTAAATTTATGTCACTGTCATTAGCTTGCACTCACTTTTTGGGATTGACAACCAAAGATTTTATTTCGTTTCTCCCACGATTGTCAACTTTGCTCGCAGACAGCCCAAAACCGCACATTGTAAAGGGGGCTTAACAATGAGGACTCTGTATTGCATATTTACTCAATGAATGTATATTTGTAGGAAGATACTACAACATACTTTAATTTAACAGCAGTTTCTGTCCTTGTGCACTGCAGTTGTGCGTCAGTACAATAGGAGATTTCACCACAACATACACCTCTGCATTTATCTGACTTGACTGGAATAATTGTGTTCGTGACTACAGTCACACAAAAAAAAAAAAATCAAAGTGTCATTTTCAGTGAGCCTTAACAAAAGAGGAAAAAATGAAAGGTGAACTGAGTCGCCTTCCTTGGAGAAGAAAGACACTGCTCTATTCAGAGCGTTTCTTAAAAAAACAAGCCTCCATCCACTATCTATGCCTCTCCATAGCAACAAGCATTAAGCCAACCGCAGCACATCATCAACGGGAATCTAGTCAGTTGTTCCTAATTGGCAATGAGAGGCAAGCTAATTATAACTTTGTAGATAGAGAAAAGACAAACACCACAGAGAACATGAACATTTTATCACAACCGTTTTATTACAACTTGGACCAAACTA
Organism: Enoplosus armatus; assembly: GCF_043641665.1. Lineage (NCBI taxonomy): Eukaryota > Metazoa > Chordata > Actinopteri > Centrarchiformes > Enoplosidae > Enoplosus > Enoplosus armatus. Next base: position 16,476,183 of record NC_092198.1, on the reverse strand, counting down.
AATGCCACTTAATTACTGTCCACACATTTTTCATTTTGGGCTTGTTTTGAACGAGATCACAATTAGCTTTTATGTGGCGTTCAGAAATCGGAGCCCAATCATTTTATACTCTCTCTGTGCTTGTTTTGCAGCAAAACAAACGACTGAAGCACTTCAGTAAGCGCTGAAGAGCCACTGCACTTCTCAAAAATGCTGCAGCATCATTCATCAATATGCTTTCGATTAGCTCCCACCCACAGGACCAGCAAACCGGTGGACATACAGTGAGTGCATGTATAGCCTCTGACCCCCATTATGTTTGGCAGTATGCCTGCAGATCAGTTTTTCATTCTATAACAGATCCTATACTGTGCACAGCGAGGGTGTGCATGTGTTTGTGTGTCCTGTAGATGTGTAGGGAGATATTTTATGAACCTTACGCAACCAACTGCAGTTTGCATTGATATTTCCATTCAGCCATATGGGCAAAACGTGGAGAGGCATTCTTTAACCTCATGGACACTTGCCAGCTTTAAAATCCACCCTTGTCACATGGGCGCGGCACAAGGCCCAGGGCTGATGCAGCAGAAAGTGGCGCCAAGCCGGGCTAGTGTTAAAACACTCATCAATATCCACATGCATCTCTTTTCACAAGCAACAGCAGGATGGCGTGACGAGGCTGCAGTGTGCTCTCCATTTACATTTTGCCACATACTGTATTTTCAGCTCCTTGATCAGTGAGCTGTCCTTCACATTTGTGCACAACTATGATGTAGTTTCCATTAGAGGGTGACACAGGAGTGGATTTTCACTCCTGTCCCTTCCCACTCCCACAAAAATACTCCTGTCCCGTCCAAATCCCGGAAGAATGACTTGATTCGATGTCTACGTCTTCCAAACAGCATACAGAGTTTTAACACTGTCACTCTTGACTCTTATAGGAACCTGTTTAAAACGTCAAACTTGCCCGAAAGCTCTGTCAGTGTGACACACGAATCACTGTCTTTTACTCTGTTACACTGCAATGCTATCTTCCCCCGAATCTGACTTCGACTCCAATCGAAGCATGACGTCGCCAATCGAAGCATGACGTCGCCAATCGTCATGCACTGGTCAGGTGACCACAACCAACCAGCCACATGAATAAAAAAAACACTACAGATTGACTAGAATATGTTCAATATGACGTCAAAAGTGTTTATTCATATTAGAACTGGATATTTATATATAAAAAGTGGCCTATTGTTATTATGATGGTGATCCCAGACACGTGATCAATAGTGAAACTGACTCCCATCCCGCGGTGATCCCACAGGAATCCCCAAAAAATGTTCGCCTCTAGTTTCCATGCTGCTTCACGCTCAATCATTGTCAGACAACTACGTGATCATTAAACCCGGTGCAGCAGAAATACACTCTGACTTATCTGCATATCGAGTGACAGGAGGAGAAAGACTTGAGAGCCCTGGTTTAATTAAGACCCCTGTCTCTCTGATGGGTGCAAACACAAGATCTGTGCTACTGTTACTTTTCATATCCGAGCCCACATGTAATTTGGCCACATTTGTCATATAATTAATTGATAAATGTATAACACAGAAGCTTAGTTTGGAGGAAAAGTTTGTTATGTAACCTTTAAACCTAAAAAAGTAAGAGCGGCTGTTGAATTTGCCTCTGATGTGACAATATTATTTCTTTGTAAGAAACAAATCACAATAGTAATGGAGGTAACCACACTTGAAGTATGATCCATAGATTATATAAAATCCACTGTAAAGTGCAGATGATCTTTCATTCATCCATGACAACAGTAATCTACTACTATTAATGAAGTAAGTTATAGATTATGTGTCTCGATGTTTTATTAGCTACCAGCTTTTTGAAACGTTGCCTCTTTCACTTCTCTAAGGTGAAGGTTATTCAGGCCAAAACAGCTTTAATTCTCCGATCTCCGCCCTTCCTGCAGTGACCTACAGCCGTCACCACTCCGCCATGTCTTGCCTCTTATCTCTTCTGCCTCACAAAGAAGGGCAACATGACCTTCAGTTACAGTCGAGACAGCACCCCCCCCCCACCCCCCCTCATCTTATGTCATGAGCTGAAAATTCATCTTAGTGCAGCTGCACAAGAAACACCTCCTCTTCCCCACAAATCACAGCTATTTCACCAAATATTTGGCTTTTACCTGGCTGGCGTTGTGTTGTCTCTTGTGTATGATTGAATATATTTATTAAATTTAAACGTCTAAGGATTTGATGTGATAATAATACGGTTTGATAAAACAAGTAAAATGTTTGTTTAAAAAAAAGGTGAGTTGTAGATTTGAACTTGATTACAGGACAGAGTGTCATGTAAAAGTGAGTGTAGGGCTCACCTCAGAGAGCTGGGCCCTGTAAAGAGACTTGTTGCACTGGAGAAGCTGAGCTGCCAGGTTACAGTCCTTCCTGTACATGTCCTTCAGAGCCACATCATGAAAACGACAAGAAAGACAAGACGTAACACTTAGGGATGAATATTCACAAGTGTTGGTGAGCATTTTCATCACATCTACTGATTAGGTCTCACTCTACTTCTACCAGCCAAACTCACTTTACTACAGTGACAGCTACAAACATCACCTTTTCGCTGTTTCTGTGCAGAATTACGAAGGTTAACAAGAGCAAAAGTTCCTATTTTTCTCTCTGCTATCTAGTACTAGAATAGACATCTAGGCCAGCTTCCACCATGAGAAAAAACAAGAACCCAGTCAGCTTCTCGTTATTAAGAGTTGTTGTAACAAAATGATTTGGTAAGAACATGTTGTAACATGAAAGTATCTTGTTATAGTGAGGAAAATATCGTCATGAAAATTTAAGCAGATTGTTTTTGTTCAAGGCAGGAATTCACAGACACAGACTTAATAGGGTTAGGGTTAAGCATTATTTGATTCTGTCGAGATGAAAAACCTAAGGAGGCTCTTACATTGTCCTCTTGTAGCTTCTCGATGGTGAGTTTTGCCTCCATCAGGTGGTTGTTGAGAACGATGATCTCTCGGCTCAGCGCTCGCTTCTCATCGTCGTGGTGCTGAGACTGACGACAAGAGAGCAGTTTCAGAAAACGACCGGCTTGCAAAGAAGACGGCAGTTACTTTTATTTTAAACACAGATTTTCACATTGATTTGCAGTCGAAACAACCCTCATCAACACCCATTAATGAGCATATTCGCCATGATTTGTCTACATCCAGCTTTATGATTAACATTTTGTCACTGAATATATGCTTTGATGATTTTGTTTCTAATCACTAACCAAATGAAACTCCAGAGTATCAGGGATATGAGGCAGCTTTGAAGAGCAGCTTTATAGAGTTTTTCCATGAAAACTGGTACTCTCAAAAATGTGCAACATAAACAGGATCTATTCTCTGCAGAAGATTGTGTTTGAGATCCTGGCTCTAAATATAAATACAGGCTGGATACACTAAAGATACGCTAAGCAACTTCACACATTGATGGTGTATTTTTTTTGGTTACTATGGGTAACCAAGAAACCATGACGTCAGTAAACTGAGCACTCCACAAAAGTAGATTTTCTCCTTTTGTTGGCTGATGAAGACAGAGATTACTGGAGAGTCCGGGTTTGTCTTCTCTTGCTGCTCTTTGGAGGACCATTTTGCATTTTGTGTGAAGTTTTAACTCATTATTTGCTGCCTTAAATGGCACGAAAAAAGTGTTTGAGGTTACTGAAGTATCACATGGCAGCTGGTGTTGTGTTGATTTCAGTGTGCAAAAGTTTGGTCTTTCCTCTTCAGACTTTTCCTGCTGCAGCTGTGTGAGTAGAGACACACTCACAGTATATCACTGTGTTTATCTGTCTTGTAATTACATTCCCTATAGTCGTGCAGGGCCACGGGGTCAGATGGGTTTGTGGCACCTCTGGAGTAAACAAGCCTCACGATTACACAGAGACTTACTCAGCACCTCTCTCACCCTCGAGGAGGGAATACGTGAGATGAATCAATAACAGCTCATGAGGATGCTTCACGAGAAAAAAAAGCAGTTTTTAAAAAAAAATGACCATATTTCTTCTCAGAAAAAAGCAGAGTGACCTTCAGCCCCTCTATTAACCTGCCGTCTTGCTGCAGTAGCATCGCAATCACGACGACGGCCGCGATGATTATTATCTTGTGCTGTAACAAACCAATTCACTGAGTGTCTCCCAGCTGTCTATTCAACAGCAAAGACACCTGATTGTCATACAGTGTTCTCAGGCAGGCCAGTTAATTGTATCTTTCCACCGGCAAAAGCAATGTCTGACAAATGAAGTGAGGTGCGGTGCACTGAGGAACAATGGGTTTGCTATCACTCTGCCATTGGAAGGAGGACAGCCAATTGTAATAAGCCATAATTAACGTCAGTGGTACCAACAGCAGGGCATATTCATATTCAAATTGGCTCTCCAAGTGTTCTGTGCCATGTCTAAACCCCATGACTTGCTTGCGTGCTTCTCTTTCTTCTGGGTCTTCAGGTACTTAACCGCAAGCATGGGAATTCATATGGCTGGATACAGCACACACACACACACACACACACACACACACACACACACACACACACACACAGGCTTAACCACTTACATCTCTGTGGATCTTTTCCTCCAGATCTTGGTTGATCCTCTGCAGTGCCGAGTAGCTGCTTTGTATTCTAAACGACACAATAAACGACATTGCTCACTTGCAGATAATAGTTTGTACATACACATGCAGCGTATAGTAGTAGCAGCCAGAGACCTCTCCAAACTGGAAATAAGCATATTGGCAGGCTCAGCAGTCTACGAGTCAGAGCTAAACTGCATGCCACAGTTTATAGCACTTGTAAGTCGTTTTTCACATCTCAGTGACCCCCCTCTACTGATGATGATGATGATGATGACTTAGTGAATGTTTTATCCTGTTATTTGTGATCCAAGAGGACGAGACAGACTGTATCAGGCCAAATATGAGCAACAAATTCAGATAAAATCACTCACTCCCTATGCCAGTGGGGGTCCCAAAATGTTTAAAGGAAGAAGCAGAAAATAGCAGTTATTTTGTTAATGTTTTTTATTTCCTTATAATCTGCAGGGAAGTTTCCTGGAGAGAATTTCATAATTGGTCTAACAATAAGGAAAACAGAGACAAAATGTGTCTCTTACTGTCTTTGTATTGCTTGCTTCTCTTTAGAGGACAGGAAAACCATCCTGTCTGTGTTCGATTATTGACACACTACTCAATACACTCTAAACCAACTTAATACACTTTATCATTGCGCCTTGCAAATTCAGTCAGCTGGTTCTCATTAGCAGCAAGAGAAGAATTACATAATGCCCCTTTTATTTAAGCTACGAGGGTCTCGTCCTAAAACCTCCACAGTATATCAAATCTCTCCTCAATTTTAAAGCTGCTGTTCACTGAACCGGAACGCAACACTGGCTAACTTTAGATACCCATGGGTAAATACTGAATTTGGAAAGTTCAGTGTAGCGCTTTGTGCCATATAAATGGAGTGAAAAACAAAGGATTTATGAGTTGAATGTCTCATCCCACCGGATCAATTTAAACTTGGGCATTTTTGTTTGCGTTCACACGTGTGACTGAACTATCTTGTGTTATTATGTCCCCTGTCTGGTCATGTTTTCCCTGCTGTACTCAGGTTTCTCTTACAACAGCGATTTCAGTCTAAACAAGTTTTACTAATTGAAAACAATTTTCTCACAACCCTATTCCTCAAACCTCTTATTACTTTACTTGATTATTTCCATATTATGCTATTTTATGAAATATTGTACTTAATATCTCCACTTGGCAGATGTAGTCACTAGTTACTTTTCAGGCAAAGATTCTACATAAAAACATATGATTAGCTTATAAAATACAAGCAGTGTCTAGTTTATACTAAACAGTATATAAAATAGTTCAAACTAGCTTCACCTTGACCAGCTACAACAGTGAAAAGCTTTGTACACATTAATGCATCAGTATTCTTTTAATTCAGGACTTGTACTTGTAATGGAGTGTTGTGGTATTGGTACTTCTACTTAAGTAAAGCATCTGAGCTCTTCTTCCACCACTGTGTTGTACAGTGTGTAGTCCTACCTGCGCAGTTTATCAGTAAACTTGTCCAGCTCCTCCTGTGCTCGGCGCAGCTCCGTCTCCAGATACTGCCGCGTGGAGTCAAACTCGCTCTGCAGCAGCTCCAGCTTGTGTGTTGTGTAGGAAAGCCTCTTCCGTAAGTCCTCCTTCTGCTCCAGCAATGAGCTGCACACACACGCAGACACACACAGACACAGCAGATGATTGTGTTCAGGACGTGGTGGAGCAAAGGAGCTTGTAACTTGGGTATACGCATACCTAAATGGACTTATAAGGGTCTACATATCTTTTTAATGCACCCCTGAACGGCCATGCAGCGGTGATGAGAACATCATGAGAGGGTGATAAAAGCAGAAAAGTTGTGTGGAAAAAGTGCTTTGTATGAAGAAAGCATGGGTCCAAAACACAGATCTCTAATTAAGAATCCAGGCAGGGTTAAGCAAGGGTAGGGGGCTTTTCAAGTCATTAGATTTTTGAGCATTAGATCTCTTTTTTCAGCATTAAAGCTCCGCAGCACATCACAGAAACCCAATCATCAGTGAGATTGGTCCCACCGAAAAAAAAAAGAGAGGGTGTAATCTGTGATGAAATATGAGCCAATGAACTCTAATACATCACATGAATAGACTGTGAAGGCCCAGATTTACGGAACATCGATACCCCCCACATGTAATTCAGCGAGACAGCACAATGATGACTATTTTCAGAGTATGTGCATTACCTGGGCTTGAATCTAATAAAAGGGCAAGTGTGAGTGGGAAAAGAGGAAATGTCTGTTGCCGTGATGGATCTGAGTGTGCACGGCTGGGCTTAATGGACCCGGTATTGACGGACAGATGGAGGAAGGAGGGTAATGACTCTATCTGCAGCCGGATAACAGATAGCAGAGAGTGGATGGAGATGTGGTCACGTTGCTCTTTTCACTTCCTCTCTTTGTCTCTTTTTCTGTCTTTTAACAAGATTATAGATACAGAGGGTGGGGGCTGAGAAAGAAAAAAAATCAGTTCCTTTCAATGCTTTCAGGTCACGAAGTAGAGGTATCATCCAGCTCATTAATATGCATGATAATATTTCTGCAATCAGTGGGCTGAAAAGCAGACTGGGCCAGTCCACACTTTATACAAGAAAAACACGACTAAATATTAACAGTCTCGCCATTTCTTTGCAATTTATCAAAATTTTAGGTGACATGTTCGTCTTGTAAACCACTTTAGCTGGATTATCAATTTCAGTCACACAAATAAAACAGACATGTCAAAAACACAATACCCAATGGTATATAATAGCTTTGTCACATATGTATACAGTACCATGTATTGCCTTTCCTTTTGTTTTCTCTTGCCTGTCTAGGTAATGTGCGTAGTGGCAGGTGTATAACACTTTAATAAAAGATATTCAGTCAATCATTCATTCATATAGCAGCAAATATGTGCTGCAGAAAGATACATTTCTCAGAGACAGCGCTGCTCTAGAGGCAGACATCTCACTAGTTGATTTAAATGTCAGTGAGTGGAGTCAAAGACAATCTTTTTGGCTTCAAGTCCTCTTATCTACACGACAAACTAGGCCCTGATTTGTTTTGTTGTTTGTGTTCCAAAAACTACACACATGAGCGTTCTATGGTTAAGGTATGACTACGTTTAGGCAACTAATATTTCTTGGTTAGTTGGTGAAATGGTTAAAATAAACTGTAGTTGATGTGAACCATGGCTTTCAGCATCAGTGTCGCAGGCTTTGAAGGCACAACCCTCCTCCCTAAGAGGTTTTGTGACAACTAAAGGTGGAAATTAAGAATCACTTTTCCTGATTTGAAAAGAGACTGACAGTTTGAAGACTCGGCGTTAAAGATGCGTTTGTACATGTATTGAGCGCTGACAACATCACGTTACTTCCACCTGTGATACTGAGACGACACGACCGCAAGCCCATAGTCATATTGAGTGTTTTTGTGGTGATGTCTCTTTTTTTGGCTAAGCAACATGTGGAGAGGAGTAATAGCTGCTAAAAACTGTGTTACTTTAAGTTATTTTTGACTCAACCAATTAAGTATTTCTGCCTCCAGCACAACTCTGCACCAGGAAATGTTTTTACCAATGAAACTCCAGTCTCCACTCAATCACCACCACATAAAGTACTCTAGTAGGTTAAATGCTAAATAAGGAAGTACTTTTCTTGGTACAAATTAAATTAGAAAAGATTTCACACTGGATGTGGAGTTTTTCAGGGGATTGCCACAAGTTACGTGGAAAACTACTGCATCTACAACCAAGTCAGAGAGTAAAACAGTGCCTCCCAACAGAGTGACTCAATGAATGCCTCAGCTGACTGGTTGGCATTTCAGTGCTGCATTACCCAGCAGCCCCCACCTCCTGCTTCTCTTTGACTGGCAGGCATTCGCAGGGGAATACAGGTGTTTGTTGTTTGATATAGGATGAGTTTACGTGAAGTAGCTCCAGGGATGAAAAATCCCCCATTAGTGACCTCCTCTGTGAACAGCAGCTGAGTCAGACATAATGAGTGCTTTCATTCCGGTGAGATGAGATGACAAAGCAGCATGACTTCTGGGCTCGGAGAGGCGGGATGAGGCCGCTTTAGCACCACTGGGCGGCAAGAGGAGACACCTCGTGGGCGGATGAACGGACAAACAGATAAAAAACGAGGACGGATGGAAAGATGGCGTCTGAGAGTTTCACTCTTACCTCTTTTTCGGATGTTTGCCGCCATTTCGGGGGACTTTTAAGGCGGTTTTGCCAATGTATATCTTTTTCATGGTTTGCCTGTGTTCCTTCCCTCTCATGTGTTTATAGGGGTTGACCACAGGAAGCCGTCATGTGTGTTAGTTTCCCAAAGGAGACCAGCTAAGTCTGGCCTGCAGAGTTACTGAGTGCTCTACCTGTGTTGATCCTGCCAAACAAAGCAAACACACAGGTTGGCAACTATTAGTAACTATGGTTCAGTCAGGGATCCTGTTTGAAGGACAAAGTCGATTGCAATGATAGTCATTTTAATGGCAACGTTCTCCACTGTTTTGTCTTTAGTAGGCAAAAAAACTGAAACAGTATTAAACTCTGCACCAAATTCATTGTAACAGACCATTTTGACTTAAACGGTTAACACCCCCCCACCCCCACCCCAAAGCCCAAGTAATTTTTTTGGGGTGCGGTTTTCTCACAATGTCGCACTGTGTTGGTACCTGCAAAGATACAGTGGAAGTGAAGCTGAAAGTATCTTAGACATCAGTGATAAATGTCAAGTTTTGGTCTCAGTGCTTCAGACTTAAAGAGCACGGCGTTCTTTCTGTTTTGCAGCAGAGGACAAATCTATTGAGGGAGAGACAGGATATATTCCACAGTATCACACCCTTACAAACAACTTATTTGTACTTTCCCCTTAAATCTGGGTGCAACAATCAAAGTTAAAAATTCAGAAAGAAGATCCATAGGTATTATTTATTAAGAGTTTAACACTAAAATACTCTTCTTCAGGACTGTGCGGGTGTTTGATCAAATTTTGACAGTGGTCTGGCAACATAAACAAACAACTGTCATCACATATTGATTTAAATGTTTCTGATTGGTGCACAGAAATATGTGACATCTTGTTTCTCCATCTGAAACCAGTGAAAAGAGCACAGAGAAAAAACAAAAGAGAAATCTCTCGTGTGAAACGACTAAAACTGTTCTAAATTTAGCTGAAAGTTCTGCTTTAATGTCGAATCCCATAACTCACAGTAAGAAGCCGATTGAGAAAATATGTTTTCAGGGGCCTTAAAAGAAAAGAAAATGTATCTGTAGGCTTTATACCTGCATCTGTGTTCTTGTTGGCCACAGACCTGCTTCTTATCTCTGGTGGTTGATGAAAGCGCAGACTTATCAGTAAAAACAAACATCCCTCTAACGCTTTTTGCAGACCCAATGTCTTCATCTCTTTTATATCCAAACACAAAGGACATGAGCCAGACCGAAAGTCAGAAAAGAGTTTGACAAGCCCAATACACTGAAGCGTCTCTTCCAAATATTTCTACCGTCCCCTCAATCCCGTGTGTCTCGATGGTGTCCGCAGCACAGGTGCAGCTGTCAGCCCACAGGCAAATGGCACTTGTCCAAGATGGCTGCCATCATCGATTCTGAGAGTTTGCGCTTGAGACAATCCACCTAAAATCAACTCAATCCTCGGTAATGTCTTCCCTAGACTGCTAATCTGGGGTAACAACAATATATTTGATCCTATTGTGTGGGTATCCTAAACTAAAGATATTAGATTTTTAACTATTGGATCAGTCCAAAATTCCAAGGCTGAATCCCGGCTCTTGATTTTTAAGGACTACTTCACTCATATCAAGAGTGAAATCATTCCACCAAAGGTTGTGAAAAGTGATGAGGACTTAATCACCACGGCACAGGTTCGTGACCTCCTAGAACAACAGACATTCTTAGGACTTACTCCAACAACAGGAGAGTACCTACAAAAGCGCTGTCCAAATGCTCATGGACTCCCAACATGAAATGTAAAGCCGATTAATTGGAGAATCAGTCTCGCCTTAAAGAGGCGGTATTATGCTCATTTCCAGCTCTATATCTGTATTCTGGGACACCACTAGAGTAGCTTTGCATGATTCACAGATCTAATAAGTCCTTATTCATCTTATTGTGGCCCTTCATGCAGCCCCTCAGTTCACCCTCTGTCTGACACAAGCCGTTTGAGCTCCTGTCTCTTCAAGGCCCACCTCCCTAAAAGCTCACTTTCTTCTGATTGGCCAGCTCCCTGCAGCTCACGGGGGGGGGGCAGGGAGACGCCTCTGCACACAGCTCGCATCGCTTCATACTGAGCCGCTGTGGTCGACTGCATGACACCAACCGTAACTTAGCTTGGAAAATAGAGACATGGGCACTGAATTTGATGAACTTACTGTTTATCAGACCCCAAATGAGACAAGAAGTAGGTTGGAAAAACGATAGATGCTGCTGGAGCTGAGTGTTTCTGGGGACTGGGCCTCACTGATTACTGAACAAAAACACACAACTTTGTTCACTGATTTTGGTGATCATCGATCATCTTATGGAGAAAATGTTTTCTGGTTTTCCCTCTGATACCCTCCGGCTGCTCTGCCTCAACTCTCGATGATTTACGGAGTTTCCTGACGGACAGAAAGCTTTAGAAAGTAACTGCTAACTGCTGCTAACTGTTGCTGCCGTTAGCTCAGTTTGCTCTGAGCACCAGGGGAGTGTTGGTGTTTACACCGCCAGCACAGGAGCTTTGGGCCGCCGGGAGCAGGATGGTTAGAGTCTGCTAACTAAGAGCATAGATATATCTTCTATATATAGCTAAGAGGACTGCTAGATGCACAGCTAACTAGCGAATGGCAGCTACAGTTAGCAGTAGTTAACGATTACTTTAGCAACAAGTAAAGCCATCTGTCCATCAAGGAACTACCTACTACCGACCTACTTTCCTTCTCAACAGAAAAAGCACTTTCTGTGAGACACTGAACAACCTGAGTAGCAAAGAGCAGTCCTGAGCAGAGCAGCCCAACACCTCAGACGGACTGAGCAGGTGGACGAGCGCGTCCCTCTACTTCGTGGCCGTGCTTTTTTCTTCTTTTTCGTGGGCCCGCTGTCACTGCTGTGCCCTGAGCAGATGACCATCTGAAGAAATCCAGAATGTATTTTGCAATATGTCTCACGGAAGTAGGACACGAAAATCAGAGCAGTCTGAAGACTGAGCTTTTGGCTCACACAACAATAATGATCTGTAAATACAGCAATTACTCCTGCTTCTCATGCATCTTAACTATGATTCTCTTAACTTTTATATATTTTATATATGTACTGTTTGAACACCAATATGTAAAATGTATTGGTGATTTTGTACATATGTATTTGTATGACTTTAGATGTTTGTTTCATATGAGCCATTACAGGTTTCTGCCACACACTCACACGTACTTTTACATTTCCTTCATGTGTTCTTGTACTCCACTGTGTGAAACAAATAGAAAAAAGAAAATGGTGAGTATTATTACATGAGACGGTGCGTCAAAGCTTGATCAAAGCTCCTCTGATCCAAGTGCCGGACTCTCCACTAGGACAGGAAACAATGACAGACCGTGGATGTGATTGCAGAAGGGTACAGCCGAGGAAAGCGTCACGTTTGGGATGTTGTCTCCGCAGATACTGTACATACACATGAGTAAAAACCAGATGTAATACAGAAACATGTTGATCCTCTGACACCCAGTTGTTGGGAAGTGATTTATGCTGCTGGCTGAGGAGGCAGGGAGACATGTACTCCTCCAGATGGTGACAGCTCACCACCGCCACTGGAGCCTTCACTCCAGCTGCTCCCCTCTGAGTCATAGCACACCGGCTCTGGATATGTGTGTGTGTATGATTTGGTGGGTGTATGCATTTCTTTGTGCATGTATGAAGCTCTCGGAATTGTATATATGTAGCAATTTGTGAGTTTATACATGTAGGTGCATACTTGCGTGCCTGTATGCATCTATATGTCTACACACTTGTGCATGAGTGTGTACCTGCATGTGTATCTACGCGTTTTTGGTGTAGGTGTGTGTTTGTGTGCTGCGGCATCAGCTCTGCCCATTCAACCCCCTTCTCCCAGGAATGAAATAAACCAACAGCCTGTACTGTAAAAGTCAAAAAGGACAGCTGTTCAGCGACACATCTCAGGCCACGTCAGGTGTCCGCTCAAACCGCCAACACACAACAACTCTCACCCCCTCGCTCATTCACTCACTCGCTTCTTCTTCCTCACACTGCAGCAAAAACACCATAGACGGGGCTCGTTCAGATGGCGCTGCCTGCCACCCACTCGTGCCATGCTGACATTTGAGAGGAACTCGGAGCATTGAAAAGAAGAGGAAGGGGAGGTGGTAGAGGAGGAGGAGGACATTAAAGTTGGGGAATGGTGAAAGAGTGAAAAGCAGGAAGCATTTTAGGGGGGGGTGCTAGCCAGAGTAGTTGCAATTTAGCCAAAGACAGGAAAGAGGGAGAAGCCATCACCAAATGAGAGAGGAAAAACAAAGAGAGTGGGTGTGAAGTCTCCGCTGAAAATCATAATTTCTCTTTCTTCTTCCTCCCCTCTTCCCCGCCTGTTCTGCCTATCTGTTACTCCCCTTCTGCCTTCCTGATTGCATCTACCTTGCAGATAGATTGGCTCTCAGGAAAAGCCCTTATCACAGGCCCAGACTTCAGCATTAGAGCAGGGGAACCCAGGCGGCTGACTCATCCAGCAGCAGCAGCAGAGAAAGAAGGCAAAGAAGATGCGCTTTCTGGCACGTGTGCCATTAGATGAACAAGGTAGCTAACCTGCAGCAGTCACTCTGCCCAATGACATGTACAGTACGACTCAACCTCAGAGGAAAAAAAAACAACAACTCTCAAATTAGGATACTAGCCTGTGAGTGTATGTGGGTTTATGTGTCTGCTGTTTCTCTGTCCAGCATTGATTAACTCGGGAGCTCACACCTAAGTAGTTACACACCAACTACCAACATCATTAGCAGCAGCAGGGGATAATGACCCGCTGAACGGATTTCATGTGCTGCTGATGGCACTCGGCACAGGGGAGTGTGTAATCACAACAACCATCCCGGGAGGATTTTAGGATGAGCGGAAGAGGTGATGGAGGCTAGCCGAGCTCCAAATGCAAACACAACAAATATACACAGTTCTGTTCAGCTGAAATCCTCAAAAAACAAAAACAACAAACAAAACAGATTGAGTCCAACATCAACACCAGAACAAGTTGTAAGCACTGCGTTACAAATCTAAAGCCACAGGTACCAGTGAGAAGATTAAATAAGATCCAAGATGGCCAGTTTTAGAAAACATAATTAAGTTTTAAAGGAATAAGCCTTTGTGTCGGCACCCCTGCTGTGCCAACACAGTGGTTTCACTAAAAAGAACGAGGAGGCTGCGTTCATTAGTAGAGCTACTTTTGGTTTTAAAAATACACAGATTTTTAAAAAAAGGAACTAATCTTTTAAATAAAATTTCAGCCAAATTTCATGTCCCAATGCACTCAAGGGTTGTGTGTTAATAAAATATACACAGATAAATTCCTGAAGAGTAAAGCCAATGAATATGTTGTGGTGAAATTAATGTAATTTAAAAGCTTTAGTTGACATATAATGAGAACCTAAACCTTGAGTATGTTTTCTGTATGCCAACATAAATAACATTCAAAATAAAATCATTTTAAATGCTGTCACTAAAACCTTTCTTTTGGAAGTTTTTTTTGATAAATTATGCAAGTTGAAATAAATACAAGTTTGGAGTAGAGGCAAGATAACCCCCAAGCCCTAAGAGCACTGATGTACACATACACACACACTAAGCACATTAAAGACACAAGCACATTCTGTCCTACAAAACACAGCGTCAGCCTCCAGACAAGAAAATCATGTTACGGTGCCAGTGAATCCTTCTGAGAGCTGTCCTAGCAGAGCCACCGAGACCTGGTCTCCTTCCGACCCAGAATCCACACACTTAACCTGAAACTTCAGCTGACACCTCTCACTCAATTTGAAACTCAAAAGTTTGTAGTTTCTTGGTCATTAACGTGTGTTCAACATCATTCTGAAATTGCTTTAGCTTTTCAGTTTTTCCATAAAATTGAGAGTAAAAAAAATCCCTATTCTGTCCACTGTTTTACATTCGGTCTCGTCATTTTTTGCTTCCCTAAAATAGGTTACCAGATGTTTTTTTACACAAAAATAAGGCCAGCAGTTGCCATCTTTTCAGCCACAACAAAAAAGAGATGGGACGGAGAAGCACAAGCAGCTTTCAAAAGAGTTTAGCTCATTAAAAAAAGAACAGACACAAGCACACATACGTGCGCACACACACACACACACACACACACACATAACCAACACACCGCCCACCACCACAACATATTGTTTACGAGTGGAGCTCGAATGGACAGGTAGTGATTAGAGACAACAAAGGAACACCTCTGTTCTGTGTTTCCATGTATCTATGTGTATGTGTGTGCGTGAGTGTGTGTCCATACTGTAAGCATTTGCCTCACGCTCTTATACACATATAGCAGGCGGCTCAGATGTACTTACTGGTCCATCTATGACTCTCAAGAGGCAGCCTAAAAAGCCTCAACTCAAGGACGCATGAATGGAGCTTTTACAAAAAAAAAGAGAGTATACTGAGAAAATACAGAAAGCAATATAGCACTAACAGCTTTCCAGCATAGTGCCATTAATGTAGTGGCATATAAAAAAGTGTAGTGTGTAATCTGTGACCTCCAGTTTGGGATCATCACAGGCAAACAAAGCAATGGAAATCAGAAAGAAAACATTGATTTATCTGTTTAATTTCCTTGAAATCTCCCTCACAGTTTGATACGCCTCATTAGTGAAGGTCACTGTAATTTTACATTTAAATGGTTTAAAACAATAGTTGGACATTTTGGGAAATCTGTTTATTTGCTTTGTTAGCTGTCCAGTTAATACAAGGCTGCAGCCAGCCGCTTGTTAGCTTAGCTTAGCACAAAGACAGGAAGCAGCTAGCATGTCTCTGTGTAAAGGTAATGAAATCCCCCTACCAGCGCCTCTAAATCTCACTAATTAACCTGTTATATCTTGTTGGTTTAACCTGTGTAAGTGTAAAAGTGTTCTGTGTATGGTATGTGTAACATATGTCTCCACAGTTTTTGTACAGATAAACGAGATACTACATGAGCTTTAGAGGTGTTGATGTCTGATTTTGTTTCCCCGTTTCCAAGTTCTATGCTAAGTTAAGCATCTATTGGCAGTAGCTTTATGTATAACAGACAGATACGAAAGAGTGTCGATCTAACTCTCAGCAAAAAAGTGTATTTTCCAAGACGCTGAACTATCCTTTAACTTAAATCCACTGTGGCCTATATAGTCACATTAATTTCGCATTAGTTTAGTTAAATGCTAAACAATAGTTAAGCAAAACCGTAGTTTAGCTTTATTCCATTACTGTCACTTGTAGTCGTAGTGGCTGCTGTTCAGAAAAAGTTTCAAGTCTCACTTTAAATTTCATTAAATTTGTGTCATGCACTCTTATTTCAGGAAGGAACTGACTGACATACTGTAGATTACTATGTAAATGTTCAATTCAAGCCAAAAAAAATAGTTATGGCAGCTGTTACACACCGTGAGGCCATTCAGCCATTTACATGGCCGACTGCTTCATCTTCATGAGGAATAAATCTGACCTGTGCGATCTGACCGCTGGTGTTGAAGAGGGCAAAGGGGAGGAGGAATAATGGGGTTGAGATGATAAGATACACTTAATGACCCCCAGAGGAGCTGTCAGTGCTTCACCAGAGAGAGAGACCTAGACACGAAGTGGGAGAGAGAGGCCGACTGTTCAGACCACAGAGGATATAGGAGAGCATTAGTCTATTATACCAACACTGTCCACTTAAACAGATCAAAACTAACCTCCAGTCTCTTCAGACCAGCCTCTCTCCCACACCACTTTCATACATATAAATGTCTGCTATTGCTCTTCTGTATCACCACTTCATGTATAATAAAAGTGATTCAATGGACACCTAATTCATCTTGGATGATACAATGGCTCAAGCGTTAATTATTTCTGATATTAACATAAATTGTATTGATCATTTCAAACAAAATAGCAACATAGCTAGCATGCACAGTGACCAACACCTGAACAGGTAAAGAAAAGACTTCATGAAATGCTGTTAAGTCAAAATTAAAGGAAGAGTTTGACATTTTGAGAAATATACTTATTCGCTTTCTTGCTGAGAGTTAGATAGATAATATTGATGCCACTCTTATATCTGTCTGTTAAATATAAAGCTGGTTAGCTTAGCTTAGACTGTTTCCCCCAGTTTCCATTCTTTATGCTAAGCTGAGCTAACCACCTCCTCGCTGTAGCTTCATAATCAATGGACAGACATGAGAGTATGGTATTGCTCGTCTCCTCCAACTCTTAGTAAAGCAAAGTTCCCAAAATGTCAAAGTATTCCTTTAATGGAAAAAAATGTAAATCTATATTTCCATGACTAATGGGCAAACTTCATCTTCTGATGAAGATCATGTGATATAATCAAAAGCTCCAGAACAGCTACTAAATTGATCTTGAATTTTGTCTAATTCTTCCAAATCTTATATCAGGGAGGGTTATGTTCAATCATTTTAACTTTTGTAAATATTTATTGGCATATTGCAAAAGTGTAAAGCACCTTTTGATCCTGTGCTTCATCGTTGCTGATATTTAATTAACACTTTTATTTGCCTTTTCTTTCTGTATAATGATGGTAGTTCAAATGACGAATACTGATTATAAATTATTCTAAATGAACATCTACTGACGGAAAACCCTAAAACTATGTCAAACTTTTGTTTTCTTGCCATCCAAGGACGCCATTTCATCATCGCTCTTTCAGAAAGCAGCATTCAATTTTGGGCTGTCAATCGTCCTGGAAGAGCAGCTGTCACTTTTTTTTTTTCAAGTGGTGTCAATCTAATTTTTAAAATAAAACACTTCAAATTGTTTTCAGCAGAAGATCGATGTTTGACATTTGCTGGAATATTCCGACAACACTTTAAAAACTCTTACAAATTTAAAATGTCCTCTGCTCTGAAACTCTGACGTGCCTCCATGTAAAATTTACATCTCTATCTCTACCACAGGGCCCCGACACAGAGGCCCGGCCAAGAGAGGGACAGAAAATGCGAAAGAGAAAGAGAGAGAGAGAGAGAGAGAGCAAGAGAGGGAAATAGATTTCAGGACATTTCATCACTTAGACTGGAGGCCGTCTTGGAGATGAGGTGTGGGGGTGGAGGTGTTGGTGGGTGGGATGTAAAGGTAGGGTTGGACTCTCAGGTAGATCCAGCTTCATGTTTGACCTCGTCACAGCTTCTTCAGAGGCCACAGGTGACCTTGTTTCCTATTCAGCAAAGAGCTGGGAGAAAAGGCACAGGAACCCACCCTCTTATCTCGGCAGAGCTGCTATAATTCAATTAAAGCTGTGACACAGAGGTGAGGACAATTGATGTCTCATATTGGAGAAACACCCCGCCAGATTAATTACCCCTCATCGGCTGGTTAAACGGCTTTTAAACTGTAATCTGTCTGAAATCGTAATAATACCATCGGTAATCGAACACAAAAGGGAAAGCTTGGGATCTATTTCCATCTGTGCCGGATTAATAACGGTTCATTACTAATAGTATCAATTACAACGTGTCTACCGTAGGACAGTGAGGTAAAAAAGGAGAGAGAGGGAAGAGGAGGGAGAAAAAAAAGAAGAAGAAGCAGATCCTTTCCTGCATCTCGTCATGTTTGCTTTGCTGCTTTAATTCCCGTGTAATGCAACTTTAATCAGAAAAGTGGGTGAGCACTTGTAATTTTGTAATGAGCTCATCAAAATCTGTTCATGGCAGGCATGTGAAGGCATCAGTTCAGTTATCACCCAGGCTTTGTGTGAACATTTGAGACTGTCAGGCTTATTTAAATACATAGAAATCATTAATTTGAGACACTATTGCTCAGTTGGCTCATATTGGAAAAGCAGCGCTATCATGCAGAGTAATTAATCAGTGTTATAGGTGCATTCCGACAGGTGACTGTCTGAAATCATGCAGAAGCAGATATGTAAGAGTAATAGACATTTCTACAACCTTTCCACATTCAAGACTAATTAGAAAAACCCTCTTGATTGATCCCTTGGAGAAAAAGCTTTTACAGTAATGCCACATATGCTGCAGTGAATTTTCTGGCCAAGAGATTCCCTGCATATAACTATCAGCCTTATTCTGCAAAAAAAGAAAAAAAACACCCTTTCATCTTTGACAAACTATCAGAAAAGCAGATCATTCCTAACAGCACTGCATCAATACAAAGAGAGCACGAACTGACAGAGCGAGTGCAGTCACATCACATACGGACAAGCACATATACACACACACACACACACACACACACACACACATATTCACGCTGACACAACCAAGCCAGCCTTGTAATCCAAATCAAAGATGCAAACGGTGAAGCAGTACCTTCCGCTCACGCAGAGCTTCATCCTGGAGACGGGAGAGATAAAATCCTGCTGCCTGAGCCTCGCCAGGAGAATGGAGAAACCCCCCTCTATATGCTATCTGGATTGGCTTACCCAGCTCTCCCTTAAAGCTCAGAGAAACCCCACCACATGCACACCACCCCAGCACCACTGCCACTGCCACCGCTGCCGCCTCCAACAACCACCACGCCACTCCAACAGCAACAGCAGCAGCAGCAGCTGAGCCGGGAGGGAAGACAGAGGGAGTGAGGGAGAGAGACTGTGCAAGAGTGGAAAGACGGAGAGGAAGAGTGGGAGGGAAGGAGCTTAAAGGAAGAAGACAGGGAGAACGCGGGGGCGTGATGATGGAGCACTGAAAGATATGTGCAAAGAGAGAGAGAGATGGAGAGAGAGAGAGAGAGAGAGAGAGAGGGAGAGAGGGAGAAGCTTACCTGATAGTGTCTATGTCGTTCATCTCTTCATCAGGCACCTAAAGGAAATGACAGCATGTTAGTGGAGGGGACTCATCAAACTGGCCCAGGAGCTGCCAAGTCGAGCATCGCTGCAGCAAACACGCTCATCCAAAAAAGAAACAGAGAACATACATATTCAGCAGGCACGTTATCCGTTTCCCTCTGTTTTTGTTTATGTTTCGTCTCCCCTCTCTCGCGCTCCCCTGCTCCCTCATTCACTCCTCTCCCTCCGCCCCATGCAACGCTCATTAGACCGCACCTGGCTGTCTACATCTGCGCTTACTCGAGGTGAGAGGAGAACAATCATATCATACCAAGAGTGTGAGAGGAGGAGTGGGAAGGAGAGGGAAAGAGGGGAAGGAAGGAAGGGAGGGAGTGTGGAGGAGAGAGCGGAAACCTCCATTGCAGCCAGACTGCAGATACATGGCAAGGCCCCCCCATGAGGGATACTGGCAGCAACTCAATATCCTTGTCGAGGTGCTGAATCGGAGAGAGAGGGAGCAAAGACAGAGAGAGAGAGAGAGAGAGAGAGAGAGAGAGAGAGAGAGAGAGAGGAGGGAGGATGTAGAAAGAGATAGAGAAAGGGGGGAGAGAAGGAGGGAGGTGATGGGGAACAGGTGGTTCAATCTGTTGAATCTTACATCTCAAGTCCCAGGCTGTTAATACGTTTTATACGCGTCTGCTGCTGGCCCTTTTTCTGAGGGCGATGAATTATGCATCATCTAGAGAATGAGAATACCCCCCCCCCCCCCATCTTCTTATCCTCATTCAGTTTTAGGGTGCATGCCTGATCAAGTGTGGCTGCTGTGGTATCATGTGTCATGATTTGGTGTAAGCTGGAAAGTACGTGTAAGCATCATTAGTTAGGGGAGGGATTCACGCGCGTTCACTTGTGTTCGTTAATGAAGGAAGCAACTGTTGCGAAGGGATGGTTTGAGATGGTTCTCCAGGGTCAGCGGGAAACGTAACCGAGTCAGATTACCAACAAAAACATGCTTTTAAGCCGGGGGGGGATTCTTGAGTTTGCATCCTCGGCAAGTGCACAGCAGAAGGCCGTGTGCCTGTGAAGAATGTTTCATTACTGCGCTCGCACAAGTACAAGGACTCGTGTGAGGAGATGAAACTTTGCAGCGACACACACACACACACACACACACACACACACACACACACACACACACACACACACACACTACACTGAGATGAACACCAACCGGCTCACATGCCTGCCTCTCAGCCCCCACACCACCCACCTTTTTTCAAGCAGTTGCTAAGGTGACGGCAAAGGCTGAATTTTAATCAGACAATAAATTAAGGCAATGTGATCTTCTCCTTTATTATTAAATGACAGCGGTGCCGCTTTCGGAGATCTGTCAAGTATGTTTTGGGTTCGGAGAGAAACACTGACAGACTGCAAATTAGAAGTCTTCGTGAACAGTGCAATCACTTGTTCAGAGATGCTTCACACTGTCCAGGGAATGCAAAACACAGCGATGTTTGAGCTAAATAATATGATTTCATGCTTTTTAGTAAGTGAAATAATACATCTTGAAATAAAAGGAGGATAGCCAGATGGATTATCATCTACCTGTGAGATGAATGTCTCACTTTTGATGCAGTAAGCTAATTGAGCCTTCAGGCACCGTCTTCCTGTGACATGCACGCTGCTGCCGTACGTCTGGGGAAACCACTGGTTGCTATTCATGAAACTGTTGTTCAAACAGGTTCCCTGCATCAACAGCCATTTTAGCAAGGTTATGTCTCAAGCTGAGTAAATGATGGATGTCGCACAATAAATGCTGGTGAGTGGGCTGAGTCAGCAAATGACTGCATTGTTCAGTTCAGATTGTGTGGAGGAACCGCTGATGGGTAGAATGCTAATGAGGACACCCATAAAAACCCGTTCACTGGTCAGCATGAAGCACTGCTCCTGTGTACACTCAACATCACACATCATCATCATCATCATCACCATCGTCCATCTGAACTTGTGGATCAGCTAAGTGGTAACTTGTCCGTGTAGATCAGAGGAATAACTTACACACAAAGTTTAAATTTTACTCAATTAGATTAGAATACTTCTGTGTTATTATTTTATACTGCAAACTTTTCACCCCTTAGAAACGGATCTTTTGGGCCATTTAAGTTGATATGTAGAACTTAGTAAACAGTTGCCTGTGTACACATCAGCATTCATTTTGTTTTCCAGCTACCTGACAAATGTAAGTCCAATATTCACTCTCCTTTAAACTCTGTTTTGGTCTTCAGTCTCTGTTTAGCTGCTTAATGCTGGTTGGCTAGCTACCGGCTCAGAACCAAACAGCAGACAGACACAGTTAGCAACCAGCTGGTGAACAAAGTGGAGCATTTAGTAGATAAAGAGCCAGATATTTACCTCAGGAGTTGGTAGAGACCAGAAACAGGGTTAGGTGTTGGAGGTGGGCACAAATGCAACTCTAAATGAATGATAATGTTGCTCTGTGTCTGATGGATGTGCACTGTAAAGGCAACTGTTAGTTAACAAGTTTGCCATATTAACTTCAAAAAGATATGTCAATGCTTTTAGCCCCCGAGTGGGAAAGAATTAGCTAATGCAGGTTTAAAAATGCGATAATGTAAGAATATCTTTAGGCTAACACTGGCAACTTTTGGCCTCCTCTTTTTTTCTGCTTTTCTTTCAGTGTGTATATATATGTGAGTGTGTGTATGTAAGTATATGTGAGGATAGGGGCATGAATGTGTATGCGTATACATGAGTTTTCGTTCATATTTTTTTACTACGTCTTAATTCATAATATTTTTTGATTTATTTATGTTACTGCTGCATGGATCATTTCCTGTATGCTGTTGTTAAAATCTTGATTAAAACAAAACCCGACATACTGCATTAGACAAAGAACTTTCCCATCTCTTCCTGTACCTCTTACTCTGAATAATAGAGCAGAAAAATGAAAACCAGCTCACTCAAATCATCCAAAGACTTAATTCATTCAGACATCACTTCACACTCAGTGAGAAACAATTTCCGCTCCAATCATAACATATGTTCCAAGGCCTGGCTTTGATTAAAGACTGGGATGACTTTCATCACTCACCATGTTGATGCCCCTGGGCAGAGAGGCAGATCTGTAGGGGTATCTGGGGAAGTCGCAATGAAACTCCGGAAAGGGACTCTTCATCTCAAACCCTTGACAGAACTGTGGAGGAGGCGGAATTACGGTTTTCTCGTCTATCTCCAGCTGTGGCGGTGTCTCTACTTTTATCTCCAGGTCCTGTGGCTCGTCAGCCCTCCTAACAGTGTCAATGTCTGTCTCCAGATAGGTTTTCTGTGCCAGGTCAAAGGGAGTCTGCTCTTCTTGGGTCTTCTTCTGCTCGAGTAAAGAGCCCTGCTGTTGGGCCATTGAGCAGGGCAGCCTGGGGCTCCGCTGTGTCGCCTCTTGAATCGAGTCTTCAGCCTGAGCCGGGGTTGTAGCGGTGAAGCTGGAGGGAGTGACTGGTTTCCCAAACGCCTGTAGGCTGTTTGGGTCAAGCACGTTGGATGTCACCTCATCCAAGAACTGTGAAAACTTCACTTTGGCTTCAACCTTTTCCTCCAGCAGCCGCTGTAGTTTTACGCTTTTAGTGCTGCCGTGGGTGCGTGCGGAGCCCCTCCCCTGACACAGCCCACCCCTCTCTGGCCATGCGTGGAGTTTGTTGTGTCTGCCTCCTCCCTGCTCCGCCTGTGGATGAGCGCTGCCATCAGGCCTACTGGAAGGACATCCTGCAAGCTTCCCCCACCTTCTCTCCTCTCTCAGTCGAGTCTGAAATGCTTCCTGGCTTTGCTTCTTGATAGAGCTGTGCAGGAGGCAGGTTACCCCTGAGCTCCAGCTGTTCAAGCTGCCGGTGCCCTCACTGCTCCTCCTGCTGCCTCCTGGGCTGCTGGGGGCACTGGGGCTGGACGGCTGGCTGGGGGAGGACTGGTTAAATGAGGGGTCTATCAGCTCCTCCAGCCAGACCTGATTGCCATTAAACATGGGGCCAAAAGCTCCAGAGGAGGCCCAAGATTTTGGTGATGGCTGGCCCTGCTTTGCTCTGCCTCTGTGGGAGAGGATGCAGGCCGTGCTGCCTGTGCCGTCCATCAGCTTGAGTCCTGTCTGCATGGATGTGTTCTTTCTCTAATTGTTGCAACTGGCAGATGATCCATGGTTCAGTGGACAGCTCTGATTTTAAAGAGTTTTACCCCAATCCTGTCTCACTATTGTGCAAGCCTGACCTAGAAGAGATCCAATACATTTCACTCTAGGCTGAACAGATGGCCTTCTTTAGTGCCAGGATAACCCCCTGCTATGTCAGGCAAGGACATCCATGACTTAAAATTTAATGCAGAGAATTATGGAGACGTCCTATTAGGTCAGTCTTACAAAACAATCACAGCTTTTTTAATATTTGCCCACAAACACCATATCTCATTAGGCTGAGACCTTCTGAGGCCAAAGTCAAAGACTGTGAAAATCACAGCTCCTCTGCTGTTAATCTGCAGAAGCTTCAGGTTTGGGTTTAATGAGAGGGAATTTTAGCACAATCCCAGCAAGTGTCTTTGCTAGTTGAGCAGAGCTTACTCCGAGGGTGCTGTTCTTAATTAGACCGTCTATTGATAGCAGAGCAGGCAAACCTTTTTCAGCTTTTTCCAGGTCAGTGGTCGTAGAAGAGCATTGATCCAACAGAGCACATGGCAGCTGACACACAGACACACAGACTAATGGACGGGCTTGTCGAGTAATGGATTACGGTAATCTTATCAATATCTCTCATTAGCAAAACAGAGGTGCTCATGAAAGAACTCTAAGATCTAAGTTCTGTATGTTTGAAATGGAAAGGGACTTTCTATTGTGGAATAATGGCTAAGAACCTACACATTTTAATGAATACAACTGCGCTTGAAAATTGTTGTTTTGACATTTTGAAAAATACACTTATTAGCTTTTTGCAGGGAGTTGGGTGAAAAGATCAATACCACTCTAATGTCTGTGCATTAAGTCCAGAGCCAGGAGGCTGCTAGCCTAGCTTAGCATAAAGACAGGAAGCAGGGGAAAGCAGCTGGTCTGGCTGGTTTGAAAGTTAAAAAATCCGCCAATTTGTGGTTTTACTGGGAGTTACATAGTGTTACTATTTCTTCTTGTAGCCTTGTTTTTGTTTGTGTACCTATTAAACAAAAGACAACATGTCATTTAGAGAGTTTTAGAAATGTTGGTAGGCAGATTTTTTAACTTAGCTAGGCTAGCTCTGTGCCCCTGCTTCAAGTCTTTATGCTAAGCTAAGCTAACCACCTCTTGGCTCCAGCTACAAACTTAATAATAAATACATTTTAAAAAAAGCGTTTAAAAAGTGTTCTAAAACAATTTTGAAGTCGTATAAGTGGTATTAATTAATATATATACAGATGTTCGTACAGATCATTCCACAATCTAAAGTGTCTTTCTATTTAAAATACACAGTATATCTTACTATTTTGTTAATGAAATATATTGATAAGATCACCGTGTGTGTGTGTGTGTGTGTGTGTGTATATATATATATATATATATATACACTATATAGTCTATATAGACTATATATATAGTCATGCACACACTTTTTTCTCAGGGACAACAAAGCACAGTTTGCTATCTTAACCTAATGGGCCATGGCTGCTGTTAAATACACAGTTTCACATTTTGTAATGCTTCTGTATCTTCTCCTACTTCTTAATGTAATCATCTCCTGATATGCATGCAATCTGTATCATGAAGACAGCTTTCACATACTAAACCGTGTATTCATATGGGCATACTGTAGCTCTAATGTTCATCAATATTCAGGTGGTTACATAACTGCATCGATAACACCTCTGTTAGTCTGTGCATGGGAGGAGTGGAAGAGTTCAGGATTGGCAAGCGAGTGGCAGCAGTTTGACAGAAATTAAATGCTGCATACCAAGCTGATCTGGGTGAAGAGCCCTTAATGTAAAACCTTAATCTATAGCACAAGTTAAAAATGAATCCATGTATGAAATCTGAATTGAAAATGAAGGATCAATAGTCTTCAAGTATATGCAACAGGAGAAACCACCAAGTGCAGCATCCAACATTGTGGTCTTCTTCACTGTGTGTAACGATGTACAATAGTCTTTCTACCGCTTGTACTCTTGGCTGCAAAGATTTCTTAACCATAAGTCTTTAATATTCCAAGCCATTATGATCTAATTTCATGTCTGAGCATAAGACCATAGAGGAGACCTTCAACTTGTCCTATCCATACAGTCTTTCCCCAAGTCTTTCACTTGGATCAGACGAGGATAATATACTGTACGGTACATCTTGTCATGCAGGAGCCAGACTGTTTCGGTCTCCAGGGGTATCATTAGCGCAGCATCCGATATGTAGGTTTTTAGCCATGACTGGCTGGCCTGCAGTGCGCATGCGTTCCTCCAGACTTGGGCCCCACACCCTGCCTGCTGCTACAGCCCTGCCGCCTCACAGGACACCCAAGGGACCACCCTGTCTGGTACTAGGGAGGAGCACCAAGCCTTCAGAACACAGACATATCGCTTATATCATTTTTCATCCATCCCTTTTTCCTCTTTCTTCAGGCCCTTTCCATTGTGCCGCCATTTTTCACCATTTTCAGACTTTCCAGACAGGCTTGGGCCTCTTCTATGATGAATGTCTTTAATAATCTCTTTTCAATCTCAGGAGGAGGAGAGGGGTGGGAGCCAATTTAGAACTATCGCCCTGACGGGAGAGACTGTCAGCCCATGGCTGCCCAGAGGTAATGGTGCTGAAATGGATTCCCGCTACGAGCGCAGAGGTGGAGATAATTGGTGATGCTTGCTTGCTCAGTGGTTGCACTCTGCTTTCCCTCACTGGCTAGTTGTGTCACTGCCTGGCTGGACTGAGCCTCTGCAGGGGCCACATTCTGCATCCCTTATTCACCCTGAGTCACCCTGCAGAGCAGACTAAATGCCACAGCTGATCGGCTCTGGCCATGAAGAAGTACGGCCTTGTGCTGCTCAGCTGTTACTATGGCAGTGTGCTCGGCCTGCCCTTCTAATCAGACCAGAGTGCTGCTCTCCCACGTGTCCACACAGCCCCATGCTAAACACTGGCTGGACAAGAGGTCAGTTTGATGCTTCTCAAAATGACAAAAGCCAGTTTAACTTGTGGCTAAATTACAGCAAAAAACAGCATGGAACATTTATAAGAGATGGCAGTGACAAAGAGCGGGCCGATCCCTTCCACACAGGGCAGATACATTTAAAATGCTGGAAGAAAAACGTAATCTTCTATTTCCACTCTGCAACATTTAATGTTTTTACCCTACAAACTGATAAAATGTGTCAGTGAATTAATAGCTTGTATGAGAGCACAAGAAAGCCCAACCTAAAACTTAAAGCAATGTGCTATCAGCAAGATCACTGCCTCCCTCTCCTGCTCGTCTTTTAAAGCAACAGGCAAAGCAGCGATTGATTTCAGATTGTTAGAAGCATTTTCAGAGAATCACTTAACCTGTTCCCATCTTTAGGTCTGCATATTGGATGTTCGGGTATGGAGCCTACTAACTGCGTCTTGTATCTTAGCTGAGCCTGTCAATAATGGCTAACAGGAACAGGTGCACTTTTGAAAAGCCAAGATGAGGAAACAGCATGTCATCAGATGTGGCACCAGTAATCCATCTCATGCGGAGACACTTGTCAATGGCTCCGGTCCTGTGGGGTCGCTTTCAGAGAACCACGCTGTGCAATCAAATGAGAATGGGTCTAAATTGAATAAGGGCCAGCTCATTCTGGAGGTGCACAGATAGGTTTCCTGGGATTCCTGCAGAACCCACAGTAAGGTCTGCAATAACATCAGTCAGACAGCAATTACAGAAGCACATAATGCATACCACAAGGGCGATGAGCATCTGTTTCAAACACGAAGCGTGTTAGCACAGACAAAACCAGTTTATAGTTTAATCTTTACAAAGCATCCACCAACAGCTCTGTGCTGGATCACACTTCAGAAATATAAACATACTCTCCTCATATGAATACTGTAGATTCACAGCTCAATCTATAGCTTTAATTCTTGTGGGTTCGGAGTGGATGATGTTTCTATAAGGATGTGCTACTGGGGAGGGGGACCAGCTGACCTCAATACATGTCATTATCATACCACAGTTTTCTGTCAACAGAGCCTGTCATATCACTGTGTGTGCTCCACCAACTCAGTCACACAGCAAATGGTGACTGTAGCATCGTGCAGCAGATTCAACGAGTTGTTATCACGAGTGTTGACACTGCCACCTGCAGAAACTCCAAGTTCAGAAGCTCAAAAGCAGAAGAAGCCGTACCGGTCGTGGCTTCTCTGTGGTTTCTGAGAAGTGCAGTCCAAAACACTGCAGACAATATAACAAAAAAACTCATAGATCACCACCTTAAATTCTAATTGGTAATGTACACTCAGTTGCTAGTTTATGAGGTACACCTAGCTAAAACTTATGCAGTATAATATAACAGTCCTGCTATAAATAATACCTATACATGAAGTTTTTTTGTTGAAACTGTGAAATACAGTTCAACAACATGTCTGTATAAAATGTAATGGCCATCCATCAGATAGTTGCTAAGATATTTCAGTCTGGATCAGAGGGGTGGGCCGACAGACGTGGCATGGCTAAAAACAACTTGATTCTAGCCTGTACTTCATATGTAGAGCTACAGTTTATTGAATAGATATCAATTATCCCATTATGTTTAATAAATGTTCCCAAGGTATCCACTATGTAGGCATCAAGGCACCCACCAAGGTAATGTTGGTCCAAATAAATTACTTTTTTAGAAAACATCTACCTACAAGTCTCTGGCCACCGACCAAGAAAACATATTTAGAGCAAATTGCTTGTCAAGAAGATAAATGCAGCAGCAGAGTATGGGAGTACTGTTTCCACAGTTATTTTTCTGTAACTTTTCTCGCAGCGTCCTCGCACACACACACACACACACACACACACACACACACAGAAAGGTTGCCAATTATAGTAACTGTGTGATGAGGTTTCTCATACTGAGCCCCATGCTACCTTTGCCTCTAATCCTTTGTTATTAATTATATCTTCAACAAGCCTACACAGTTCTTGTGGTGTCAGCACCAAGTATCCATGGCAACAGCCGGTTGGTCTCAGCTCTCAGGGATGCACACACACACACACACACACACACACACACACACACACACACTGCTGCCTGACAAAACTGTGCCTCGCTGCAAAGATGCTCTACTGACAAGATGAATAAGTAAACTGTAGAAAAATGTAATAAAATTAAAATAACCCCCCCCCTCCCCCCCAGCTCTGAGCTTTAAGTACCACAAGCCTCTCCTCCTCACTGTCTCTGAGCAGGAAACAGTATTCATTGACAATACCATATTGACCAAATTGGTAAAAATGCCTGTTGCTACATACCTGTATACTCAGTACGCAATGGTGGAATTTAACTCTGTACATACAAATTAGCTCCACCTCAACTAACTATAACATTAACGTGAAATGCTACTAACAATTATTTCAACAATAATAACAATGCAATAATATGATATTTAATAGTATAACACCTTTCTGCATGGAGTACTTTTGATGCTTTAAGTGCATTTTGGCTAATAATGTTTATGATGATATTTTTGATAAAAGGGAACTCGCCGATTTTACACTTCAAAGTCTGTTGACAGGTGTTGTGAATAAAGTTGGACAAATACTTTAGACCTGCGCGAGACGAAGATAAATTGCCTCAAGTGATGTCACTTGAGTCAGCGTCGGTTGCGTCCGAAAACTACAAGTTTGAAAATGTCAAAAAATTTGTGTGTGGGGTTAAAAAGACGTGAGCTTACCAGACCTCTGCAGCCAGCTCCTCACTTCTGCTCCAGGCTAGCGGCTTGAGGCTACATTAGCTGCTACTAGCATAATACACCTGAATCTCCGAGCCGACCGTCAGTTGTCGAGCTGCATTGTGGGTAATGCAAGCGCCAGGTTTTGACGAGGAAGAAGAATGTGTGGAATAAAAAAAAGATGGATATCTGCTTCTGCTGCATCGAGTTTAAATCGACGTCCAGTGTGGGTCTGACAATGTTACAGGAGTGTATTGTTAAATCAGTGGAGAACTCGTTTAAGTAACATTTTCAATGTAATGGAGTACAATGTGGTTACTGTAGTAAAGGATATGTGTGCTTCCTCCACCACAAGACAGCCAGTTAATACATAGAAATACTTGAAAACTTCCTTTATTATTAAATTATGTTATTTTCTGCTACCTTGTTTGAGGTGTTATTTTAGTCCAAGAAGGAGAAACCTCAGATATTTTTTAATATATCTGGAACTGCAGGATATCTCATTAACTTCCAATTAGGCCTAATGTTAGTTCACTGAAGGCAGAGTGATTTGCATTTTGTTGTTCTTGCTGTGCTTAGCAGGGATATCTTGGTACCTGGAAAAATGGACCAATCGGGAGCTCAGTTATAACAAAAAAAGAGGAAATATACCTCAAAGTTTTATACACAGTGTAAGATATATATATATAAAATATATGTTTTGTCTTTTGGGGTTTCTTATTGTTTTGAGATTATTTTATACTTCATTTCAATTTCACTTTTAAGTCTAAATTATGTTTCTGATTGTGTTTTCTCTCTTTCTGTATATTGTATTCCTTATAAAAACGTATACACCAAAAGTGGAGCTTCTTTGGTTGGTCCTCCTCGCTGTAAAATTCCAATCTAGCTAAACAGGAGCTCCCTCATGTGGCTTCTTTCATCATGTACATGTAAGATGAGAGTGGATCTCCATCAGCTGAGGTTGGGCAGACACAGAGGACAGGACAAACAGGACATTGAGCTTAATGACAGGACAGATCTGCCCAAAGATACGCTGCTGAGGTTTGACCTCAACTGGTTTGCTTTCACAAGGAAGTGACTCCTTGCCAAACATGAGGCTGTAGCAAACAAGCAGCGTTTAAAGCAAAAAGGTGGACAATTACAGTTAAACAGCACCATCTACTGCTGAGATACTCCCCAAAACTGATAAGGTTAAAGGTGCAGGCAAGATAGAAATCAAGAGTATAGAACATGTTGCAAAAAAAAATATTTTATTGTGTTACCACAACATGAGTCACAATCAATGCAAAACATCACTTGATCTGGTGCTGAGATGTTACCAGACACGATATGAACATTTACAAACAAGTGAGTGTAACAGTATTTCCTCAGTGATGTCGATACATTTGCATATTTTTGCAATATGTAATATATAAAATGCAATCTGCAAACATATACAGTATATGTAATCAGTCCTACAGTGGGCTGCCTGATATCCAGACACTGTAAAAGCATGAACAACTCACGGAACAAACATAAAAGTTTGAGGAAAAATGTAAAGCTTTACACAGTTTGTGCGCATCAACAGAACACAGACAGACAGCATCAGTGTTATCCCTGTAAGCCATAGGCCCTCGACCCTGACAAACATCCCTTTAAAATGAAAAGCTGATATTAATATGTCCCATTAAATGTGCAAAATGAATGGCAGAATGAAAAATGGTGGACATTTTCGGTTGGAATTGGCAATTTTTACCAGGTGATTTTTAAGTCTATGAAAGATTCAAGGCAGAAAAAAAGACAACTACTACAACAGATGGTCATACTGAATATGCCAAGGACCAGTAGCCACCCAAGATAAATAAAATAAACAAGTGTTTATTGCATGTAAGTGTAAAGATCATGACATAAACTCCAAAGTGAATGAGAAAAACTCTCAATAAGGTAAACAGGTACACGGATAGTATGGCTAAAAGGCACAGACAGGTTATGAATCTGGTATTTCTCTTCCAAAACTATTTAGTGAAATAGTGTATGACACCTATTGTAACTCTTGCTTTGAAAATACATTCCCTCCCTCATCAATAATACCCTATCCTCAAGAAAACCGTAAAAAATGTTTTATAAAACCCCAAAACGTAGGAAACTTTGTAGACTGCATTACCAATGAATTACCTAAATCCTCTGCTGTTATTTATTTTTTTTTAACAAAATACTTATTTTGGAACAAATGTCTTCATATGCAGGTGACACAAGTTAAGTTTTTACTTTTTTGGGGGCTGCTCGATGAGTTTCCCCTTGTGGTACTTCTGTCCGATCCCATAGGGGACGTGTGCAGATATGGTTCCCAGTTCGTTGGCCCCCTCAATGTGAAACATCTGGTCGTCAAAGAAGATGTGCGGTTTTATTTTCTGCAGCAGGGGCCCTTTAGGAGCCCCGGCCAGGAAGAGAGCCTCGTCTATCTCAAGGCCCCAGCTGCGGAGAGTCTTCAGGACACGAGCCCCGGAGCTCGCAGCGCTGCGGGCCGTGACCAGGAAGGTTCGGATGGGACAGTTCATGCGCTCGTTCTTGGCGTAGAATTTTCTCTGGAGCTTCCCCAGAGCCTCCAGGAAACACTTTAAGGGACCCTGAAAGAGCCAAAGAATCAAGTCAAGTTTCTAGTCAAGTTTCTTTTCACCTGATGCATCAACACATTGGATGGAGCGCCTTTCACTAACTGAAAAACTACTCTGTAATTATGTAATTGCTTTTGGATTCAGGATATAGTTAATACAAATGAACAGTATAAAACACATATATACTCACAAGAGCACACAAGGACAAAAACGATGCATGAGTTGATTTAAAACCAGCAGAGCAGGTTCCTAAACCCGGCAGACATTTCCCAGAGTCTTGCTTTGCCCCACACAGGTGCTGTTGTAATAGCTAATATATTTGATGAACTCTTCTGCTCTTATTGTCATTTATTTCATTTGTATTTTGCTGAATCAAGCTTTATTTATTAGGTCTTAACCTCTCCTGTCACATCTTTTTCATTTCCGTTATCGTTTATTTAGATCAATATTCATTTACTTATATTGTTTTGTTTTTTTATGAAGATATTCTGTATTTTCTGGATCTACAGCCTGCACACAAAGTCTCTCTCTCCATGACCTGCCAGTGATGTTTAAGTACACAGAAACAACCATGAGTTACCTGAGCGAGAGGTTTGTTCTCAAACTCCTTCTCGTGCTCAAAGAATGTGTCCAGGCCGTGTTTCTTCACAATGATCTCCGACTCATCTGAGAAGAGGACGGCGTCGCCATCAAATGCCACTCTCAGCTCAGTGTCGCTCAGCTGAGTCTCCGTTTGCGGCATAAACATTGTGGCAGCGGCGATGCCTGACGGAAGGAAGAGGAGGGTTGGTTAAAAATGGGCTTCGATGGGTAGCGTGCACCAAGCACTATGTTTTACGGAGTCTGAAATTTGATAACATGCATCTTCAACTTTGTATTTTATCAACAATGCTTTAACTGCCATTGCACCTTTTCTCTGGTACCTCTGCCTTTCAAAGAAGAGATTCAAATGTTTCAAACGTTTTTAAATCGACACAGTTCAGCCAATGCAGTCTCATGTTGCCTGCCTGAAAAACAACACTGCTTTGCCTCAGAATCAGTTATAGTTGTAACACTAAATTATAAACGTTACCGACTCTTGGTAAGAATGAAAGGTGTAACAGAAACTGTAAACCTGTTGGAGTTATAAATAAATATATCATAAGTGCAAGAGGGGAGCATGCACATCAAGGCAAGCCTGTTCTGATCATCCACTTCATTATGAATAAATCTGTAGCCTTTAGGTGGTGGTATACATTAGAAAACTGTCTAATACATGTAGATCATCAAACTCAAATGGAGCATAACCTATAAGTGCACACTCCAACTATATGGTTGTTCATGAACAAGCACAGATGTGAAATGAAATTTTAATGAATTATTGGTGTGAAAACAGAATCTAACTTGAAAAATTCCCGTCACAATTCGCCAAAGCCCAAAGTGATGCCCAAATGTTTAGCATTTTTGCTTGATATGCAATCTTCACTGGTTATCAAAATTGCTGTCCATTAATTTTCCGTCAAACGACTGATCAATCCATTTCAGCGCTACATTTGATCATGTTCGTGATCTTGTTTGTTTTGTGTGTATTTGGATGACAGGGAGCCATAAATCACACGCCGTCTTCAAGCAGCTCCGTCTTGCAGCACAGTGTGAGGTCGAGAGTGAGTCACACACAAAATCAACACACAAGTGTGTAAATATCAGTGTAGCACAAACACAGCTCGAGGCTGCTCAAAGTAACTGATATATTGATTCATTTATCATACAAAAAAAAGGTTGTGTGTGATCGAAATATATATACATACCTTCCTCGATGGCCTCTGTGACTTTCTCCGAGTCCTTGGAGAGGTAAAGGTTTGTCATGTAGGCCTTCAGGTAGCCTGTAGGACTTTGCCCTCCTGTCATACAGAATCTCTCTATGGTCAAATCTGAAAGTATAAAAGAAAGTTGGAGATGTGTGAAGAAAGAAATCCCACAGTAATTATACTATAACAGCTCTTCTAGTGTGTAATTACTATACTGAATGCTGGTCTTGATTGAGCCGCCGCAGTGCTAAACAATCAATGTTTTGGTTACCATAGTGATTAATGCTGTTTATAAGGCGCACTCCAACTTGGGCATGGTTGTTAGTCATTAAGACAATGTCAAACAGTTCCTCGCTCTCTGGATAGAGCTCCCTCAGTCGACAGTTGACAGTCATCAGCGCCTGTGTGAGAGGACAGACATCAAAAGAAGCCAGGATATTGTGTCAGAGGAGTGTTCAACATGAGGCTGCAACACAAATATTACAACATTGTATTTCTTTCAGTTAAGTCACAAAGTTTTAAAAAGAGAACATCAATGCATTAAAACAACACTGAAACAAAGGAATGTGCTTTATAAACCACAAAGGCCTTCTTCAGGGTGTCACGCGATGTTAGCTCATCACAGTTATAATGCTATCAGTGTATACGTCTGCTGATAAGCAACAAGATATTACAGGCCAGAAATGACGAGGATATGTTTGAGGTAGTTTAGAAACTGTGAGGACAACGTTGACATAGTTTGAGGAATCTTTCATTAAAATGTTTGTTTATGTTGGTTATGTGTTTAAATCATATCTGTAGTGATATGTCAGATTTACTATCAAGAATCTGCCTCAAAAATCCAGTATCTGTCAAGCTATACTGCTGACATCACACACTAACTGAACTACGCACAATTCTCTAACAATATAAAATCCATCCAGTCTCATACAACAGGCCTGCAATACGTTCGACTTCCACAAAGGTTATAATGTTCAGTTTTTGTTGTTTTAAAGAGGTGAATTTTATTGTGAAGTGATACTGAGAAGTGTTTCGAATATTTTGTCCACCATGTTTATATCAAAGAGGGTCGGTTAAGTATTAGAAACACCTCTCGTGATAGCCTGTAACAATTCAACAACACAAATTACAGCCTCCAAAATTACCATAAAACTGAATCAGCACCTCTCCAACAAAAGCTGAACATCATAACCTTCATGAAGCTAAGATTTATTACAGGACTGTTGTATTAGACTGCATTAGTTTTAGCTAGGTGTGGCTAATAAACTGGCAACTGAGTGTATATCCATTATTAGAAGAAATTACAACGTCTATACTGGTCATTTTGCTAATCCATCATTTTAAATAAACACCTCTGTTACTCGGTTTCAGCAAACACTTTTCATTGTGAGCTTTGTTTGTGGTATTTCTGCCATTAAGAAACTGCTTGTAGAGGAGAAAAGGAGCAATGGTGCAATGGAAAGTAATTAACATGTTCCAGTGAGTCACTGATCACTTTATACCCTCCATCCAGGCAGGCTTACTTTTGGAGACAGCCAAACAAAGCCTTAAACCCACAGTGTCTGTTACTGTGGTAGCAGGTCTGCATCTCTCGACATTGACTAGTTGACATTAACAGCCAGAGGAACACAAGATCATTTTACAGTAACAGGGTGATAATGCCCCATGAACAAGTTGCTAAACACATTCAAGGAGTGGTCTGATGATGAACACCAGGCCTGCACAATCACCGGCTCGCAACATCAATCAACCTTTGTGGGCTTCAAAAAAACTGGATTTTTCTTGCTGAAGTCTGGTGTGATTTCATGACCTGTATGACTGCATTCCAAGAAGGAGTGGAGCAGTTTTGAAGGCAAAGAGGGGCTTTAATATCACATTTATCTTTTCCACCTGGCACTGTACATATTTAACAGCAGGAGAAAGTCTGGATTAGTTAGTCTTTAAATTAGGAATTTATAAATCAGTGAGGAACCTCCATCAAATCAGGGGTGGACATGACTTCCTGATATCTAACAAATGTGTGCCTGATGAAACATGAAAAGAGTCTATTGAGTCTATTTAAGGAAGTAACAGTTTTATGATTTAACTGGATCTGACAGTGCGAAAAGCCAAATACCTGCCTTTACCTGCCTTTACATGACTTATCAAGGTGTGGCTTGAGGTGTAACATAGGTCAGCACAGAAACTAGACTGCAGACGTGGGTTAGAAACTAGGAATCAAGCAGTCCACTATAAGAGATCACTGTCCGTTTGTGTAGGCTAGGTCTAATGTTTTCCTGGTGTGTCATCTACGTGCTTTTTAGTGGAACACATCAGGGACCACGCCCTGCAAACACCCTTAGAGGTCTTGCAGCAGGTTGACAATCCCGGGGCTCAGGCCTACCTTGACGAATGGGAAAGCAGCTCCTGGCGCCAGGGGCTCGCTCTCATGCTCCACCTGATGAGCTACGTACTTCTCTAGTCCTTCTTCCTCGTAGATCTTCCTCTCTGCCGCCATGTTGAAGAGGGTGCGAGAGGAGACGGCGATGGTGACAGCATACCGGGGCTTGGGCTGTAAGTGGGTGGAAAGGTGGTAAAAATTAAATATTAAACATTAAATATGCATGCTAAAACTAGACTTGTTTTGCACCTATAAAGACACAAATAGTATGCAAGAAAAGCACGTACAGCTAACACACAAGCTTATGGTGATGAACTTTCTCCAGCAAAATACTTACAGGTCTCGGTTTGTTTGTTTTGAGGTTGTCAAAAAACGCTTTGGCCGCCGCCCAGTCTTTTTCCTCTCCGCTGTCATCAGTTGGCGCTGTATCATTCGGCTTCATTTCACTCATTTTTATTAACTTTTAGACGTCCTAAGACTTTCACAACCCAGAGTAAAAGTGAGGCAGCAGTAGCTAGTAAACTTTCCGGAAATGTACTCAAAGAAAGCCTGGTGGGCGTGTCCTCCAGCGGTGACGCAGGCAGGTCTGGGCATCACTTGCACTTGGTTGGTTGGGTGAAAGAGAGACGGGACACCCCTGACATACAGTCATACTTTAGTCAATAGGGTCCTTCCAACTTGGTGGCAACCGTGTTGGGGGCCGTCCTTCACTGTTTTTATGCCAGGTGCATAAAAACCGGTTCTGCCGGTTTGGTGTGCAAATCCTGACTATCATGCACGGAGCCCTGACCTTAACCTCATCCAACACCTTTACTTTACTGATGCTCCTCTGGCAAAATGAGGGCAAATCCCTGCAACCAGGTTCCAAAACCTCGTTTAAAGCCTTCATGGAAGAGTGGGAGCTGTTATAGCTGCATATTAATGCCAATGGGTTTGGAATAAGATGTTAAAGAGTCATATATGCATGTAATGTCCTGGTGCCCACATACAGCTCTGATACACTACATGTATCAAAGCTTTGAGTCAGTAATGTATAAGTTAAGGCAAGATAAGTTCATTCAAACACAGGGAATTCAAAGTGCTTTACAAAAAGTAAAGAAATGCAATAGAACATTTAAAATGTCAATATAAAGGAAAGGAACAATTTACTATAATATAATAACAATGGCTCTGTGTGCTGATTATAGATGATAGAAACTCATGTCTTGTGATCACATGAAAACAATACTCATTATGTGGTAAACTCAACTTTGTTATTCCCAGATCAAAAAATAATTATTCCACCACTGTAGGAAAACAAAACATGTAGGAATAAATACTCTGAACATAAAGTCAGAGAGGTCACATATAGTTTATACAGAGGTGATACCACCTTAAATCTTGATACTGTGGTCTCAGTCGGTCTGTAAAACCAAAACTTTTTATTCTGGGAGTGCTCCCACAACCTTCAAGAAACTTCAAGAAAGGCATATATATACCTGAAAATCTTCATTTCAAATGAATAGTATTTGAAGTATTTTTGAAAAATTACACAGCAATTACAGACCTGCACTGTGGCTGTTCTTCTATGGTATAAAGTGTGTGTGTGTGTGTGTGTGTGTGTGTGTGTGTGTGTGTGTTTATTCTGTTGTTGTTCAATTATTTGTCTATACTTCTTTCTCATCAAATAAGAAAAGCACTTATCAGTCATTTATAAATATGGATACTCATTGGTGTAGATTATTAATTATTATTATTTATTAGATGCTCGTTTTGTCTTTAATTGCTCTTAAATAGTTTCTGTATTTTATTTCTATTGTTATTTTAGTTTTATATACCTCTTAGTATTTATGTTTTACTTTCTCTATTTATCTGTACTTCTGTCCTTGTGCTGGAACAACAATTTCCTCTCTGAGAATCAATAAAGGTTTATCTTACCTTTCTTATGTTTACATTTTTAAACATCGTGTTTAACATTAACATCTTCCATAGTTCCCCTGTTATTGAAATAGCAAACGCTTACACAATCTCTCTCTCTCTCACACACACACGCACACTCACACACACACACACACACGCACACACTCACACCGTCCACTGGCACGTGAATGACCTCCCTCCTCCATCACACCCCCCCACAGTTGGTAGAGTCCGGGACGGAGCATCATGGCGATTGACGGTAAGTACTCGGTCTCAGGTGTACTGCGGGACTCGTGTGAAACTTTGCTCGGGACAGAATGAGGACGCTGTTTAAAAACACATTTTATATTCACCGCGTCTGTAATTTTTTTTGTATCCCCTAGTTTCTTTGTATTTATATTTTTTTTAAATCACGCCGTGAGTACCGCAGTGCTCGGAGCTGGGACAGCTAGCAGCACGGCGGGGCTGATGCTGAAGAAGTGATGCAGGAATGTTGTGGTCCCTTCACGGGATGCGCGCGTGCTCTCTCAGCCGCGTGAAGTGATGCTAAAAGTGGACAGAGACACTGATAATCCGGGTACTTTGATTGACCGTTTGTAGACGCTTGTGAGATATTTGATTAACACACGCTTGTGACAGTGTAGCGATTCATTTAAATATATATTTTGGGGCTTTAACCGAAAATCACAGCAGCTGCTACTTAGCATCACATGACAACTACTTTGTTTTGCTATTATTAAAGAACTACATAACTTGGCGGATGTATATGGTGTAATATTATCGATCAAAAAAGAACGATTTGAGTTCAAAAACGACTCGTCTGGTCAATCCGTTATGTTTGTGGGAGCACGTGCTGTTGACACTGCCTCTAATCTCCTCGGGTAATGTGTACAATCAGTGTAAACGCCCACACGACGATGGACAAGTGTCTCGTCAAGGTGCTAGTGAAAGTGACCGGAACACATCGCCGAGCAGTGACAAAGAGGAGGCGCGGGCTTTGCCTGTTGTCCCGTTACAGGCACAGTTCTTATTGTGTCACGTGCAGCGAAGCGTGCAGAGATGTTTGTTGATACACCGTGACACCTGAGAGAGAGGGGGGGTCGGTTTCATACAGACATATCAGCAGTGAATCACCATACAGGACATGGATATATCTGGAAATGAACATTTCATATACTCACAACTGAATTGTAGCTATATTTTAAATTAGATTAAATGGTTAATTCTTACCAGTCAGAATATATATCTTGAATTTGAACTTTGACCAATTAAAATGTCTAATTAGGGACGCCTTGAATTCAAATTGTCCAGATGTAAGTGCTTTGTAGAAGTCAAAGATGTGTTTTTCTTATTGTCGGATGTTTGACCTTCACTGTGCTGGATGGTGTGTGCACAGAGGTTGACACCAGAAGGCTGTTTTCACATTCATTTACTGGAGGGGGAAAGTTTCTCTGTGCTCACCTTAAATCGGAGTTTAACATGTAGTTTAACAAGCATGAGTTTGTGCCATCACAGCTACTTTGGAAGCCAATCATGATCCAATATGCAACTTACCCCCTGTGCACATTGGAGAATAGACCTTACAGTGAAGTTGGAGACATGTGTCCAGTAGTTAAAATGAAAAGTATTCAAATATTATGGATCTTTCAATGGTGGAGAAGGAGTACATGTAGCCTAATTATAAGAATTTTTGTATTCAAAGTTTTTGGTGAAAGCTCTGACACAAATGATTATTTAGAATATTCAAATCAGAGTATCATCTGTCTTAAAACATGCCTTCAAATGTGAATCCCGTCGATGTATTAGATGTCAGAAGGGCCTGCCATAATGATGTTGCACTTCATATTTGGGCTAAACTAGATTTGAATATTTTTAAGACGATCATTAAGTAAGTATGAGTACGATTTGATTTGTCTGATGGCTTCTTATAAGATCAGAGTCACTCCAGTTTCAAGCTTTCAGTTTTACTTCAAAACCATCAACACAAATAAGTGGTTCAGTGACACACAGCTTGCTTTAGAAACCAGAGGATATTTAAACATATAAGAACAGAGTTACTCCAAAACCACTTTAATCTGCAGCTACTGTTTTGCTTTAAAACTGTCATTAGATTAGAGGCTGGTTTCAAAGTAAAACAGGAAACTTGAAACTGCAACAATACCTTTTTTGGTCTTCTACTCTCATAGGTTTTAAATAATTTACAAAATTTATATCTTTTCCCTCATTGGTGAATATGCCTTCGGAAGGTTTGCCATTTGGGGTAACCCACAGCCGTAAGCAGCATGAATTATTTTTGGAACACGTTTTTTCCCCAGCTTCCTTTGTATGACACTCAAAATATCTTCTTCTCCTATTACTGTAAAAAGCTCTCTTGTAAGGCTACCCATGATTTTAAGGGTGTAGTAGTAGTGACCAGTGTATTACTGATTGTTATATTTTGGAAAGCTTTTTGTCTCTGCAAGAATAGCAAACAGAGTGTTTCTCTACCATTAAGTGAATTGATCCGGAGAGTCTGTCTGCAGTGTGACAGAAGACAAGTGGGCCTCAGAGCTTTTTTTTTCTCTTCGCACTGGCATCGAGCCGTCACCTCAGACCATTTCCAGCGTCCAATCATTTATTTCAGGGATGTGATACAATAAGTCCAAGTATTATTTGTTG
Organism: Enoplosus armatus; assembly: GCF_043641665.1. Classification (NCBI taxonomy): domain Eukaryota; kingdom Metazoa; phylum Chordata; class Actinopteri; order Centrarchiformes; family Enoplosidae; genus Enoplosus; species Enoplosus armatus. The sequence goes on along the minus strand of NC_092198.1, from coordinate 16,435,385 downwards.
AGTCTAGGGGAGTCAAATGTTGTTTCTCAAGACCAAGGCAGGTAAAAATAACAAAGACACTGACACAATATTTGTAATTCCTCCCCAAAGTTACAGAGCCATGATCTGCTTCTGCCGCTCTGCAGATACCTGAATCATTAAATACTGAGGTGTTGAGCCAAGAGAGATAATGTGTAAACCTGTGGGTGTGTGAATGTGTGTGAGGGAGATTGGAGTGTCGGTATCCTTCATTAAATTAAGCCTCAGGAGGATTAAAGTAACTGATATGTACTAACAACCAGGTAATGTAACAACGACCTGAAGTAAAAATGTCCCACTGGCTGATAATAACAAATAAGACTGACACCCAGGCTTCAGCATTGAGGACACAGAGGTCATGACCTCAGTTATTTGAATCTGGGAATTTAATGGTTTTTTAGCATTTAAAAACAGACACATGGACACATCTCACAATCTTTATCTTTATATATATATATGTATATATATATATATATATATATATATATACATATATATACACATATATATATATATTTTTTTTAATTTTAGAGCAATAAATACATAAAGGACTCAGTATTTCCTCATCAGATTTTTACTTTTAGTTAGCATTTAGACCTTCATATTAGGACATACAGTTTTAAGAAACTTTGAACACTTAATAAATAAAATCCAAAGAATTAAAACTTTTGAGACTTGACTTTTGGTGTCTGGTCAAAATGTACTGTTACTGTTTAGGTCTTAGACTCAACGCTTAAGTGTTTTAACAAATCCTGGCTGCGGCCCTGACTAACAAATTTAATTATTACTTTAAATCTGGGATGCATTGCAGTAATCTTTGCTTTTAATATGAATAATTTATTACATTAATGGGCTTTAGGACAGTTTTGACCCATTTAGAGAGAGATATTTAAATGTATTCCTTTGTAATGGGAGTTATTGCTGCTTTATAGATGGTTCCAGTGTACTTTTTATTATAGTTAGTTATTTTTAGTACTTTACCCCTGAATGTACGCAATATTTTAAAGGAGTAGCTCAACATTTTGGGAAATACGTTTGTTCACTTTGTTGCTGAGAAGTTGAATGTGAAGATTGATACCAAACTCATATCTGTCCGTTAAATACCATATGAAGCTGTAACCAGGAGACGGTTAGCTTTGCTTAGCATAAAGACTGGAAGTAGTACAGCTAGCCTGGCTCTGTCCAAAGGTAAAGAAATAGTCCCGCACATAATGCTGACTATTTTTCCCAAATACCTCCCTCGTATAGCACATTTATGTAAACTGGATGTTCAGAATTTCATTGTGAACTTTCTCAGTTGGTTCCAGTTAATCAGTTTTATATTTGTTGGCATTACCATCTGCCAGCCTTCCTAGCCTGAGGGCTGAACATATGTTTCTACAGTACATGGAATCACATTTTAACCTCTGACCCTCAACTTTTCATCTCTTTCTCACCCAGGAGGGGGGAGGAACTGTGGTGTTCATGAGCTCATCTGTGCCAGACGAGGTAAGGCCATGTTACCACAGAGCATGTCCTTGCATTAGCATAAGAGTACATTTTTGTGTGTGTGTGTGTGTGTTTGTTTGTTTTCAGCCTGAGCATAATGACGTACATGCTTGGCTGTACTCCACGACACCACTTTAAAAGCTCAAAGATTGCTACATCCAAATATTACGCCTAAGTGCTCAACCTCCCTTATTCCTGTGAATTTTCACTGACGTTTGGTGCATAGAAAGTGTCTCTATATAGACTTGAGATAGCATAATGTCTGTGTGTGAATTATGCATGGCATATCGAGTTTTGGCTCACTTCAGCAAAAGAAGGCAGCTGTGTGTTCATGATTTATTCAGCGCAGAGGTTTTGTTTCGTATTAGAGGTCCATGTGTAAGCAACATTTCCAGATTGCCTACCTACTTTTTAAACAAGCATGCCCTATAAACTACAGCCAAGTTCAGTACATGCTGGTCTAAAAGCTTCAAAAGTTCTCACATGAATAAATGAGTGAAGGCTAACGTTCACAATGAGGATATTTGACGTAATTTGTCTCTGTCTGTGTCCCAAAGATGTAAAAACACAAGAGTCATTTGTTTCCCTTGTGTCTAAATGAGCTCACGTTTCTCTGAGGTTATTATTCATTTGCTTGTTGTTTTCACATTGAATGCTTCAGTGGCTGTGTTTTCATGTTTGTTAGTCAGCTTGCTGGAGTCATTACCTGAAAAGAAAAGCAGATTGAATCCTGACGCTCAGTTAGGAGTTCAGCCTCAGTTCACACGCTGCGAAAAAACAGATTTATTCGGTTATATTTATTCTTGTTTATTCTGCTCAGACACACAAATTGTACATGCACACGCTCAGAGAGGACGGGACAGGGTGAAAGAGGGGAGTTAAAATGGGCAGAGGAAGAGAAAGAGAAGTAAACTTTAATCTGCTCTGCTGTTAAGAGAAATATCAGACTTTCCTGAGAATGGTGGGTATTATATAAAAAATAACCAATAGCAAGAATGAGCCATTTCAAAGGCCGGCTTGCTACTGCCCCACTTTCCAGTGTACATTGACGGAGGGCTCAGGTTACCTCAGGTGTCTAAATTATTCAGCTGTCGTTGACATTTACAGAGCAGGGCCATGTATGAAGTGTCATCACACCCCGGGGCACAGGGCCATAAGCTGTCCATTTCGACGGGCGGCTGCCGTGACTGCAGAGGTCATTCTGGCTCAATCAACGCAACTGTCGGCAGTGAGAGTTGATACGTAAGCCTGGCAAGTGCTGGACCGGACTAAGTGTAAGGGATTTATTACATGTCGGATTACTTCAGAGCAGGACAACTTTGTTTTTCCCCTCTTCTTAGGTCATTTACTATGTATAGCAGCCGCAGCACTGATAGTGCTTTTTGGGAACAGCTGGCTTTAAAGAGGATATTCATTTAGAGAAGGTAAGCCTCTGCTGCCACGTCGCTCTCTTATCTCTCTCCTACTTCTCTTGCCATTCTTGGGGAATTTAGCATTCATCATTCTGGCAGTCTGCAGCAGGCAGCAACACTAGTTGTCAGGCTGCAGTGGTCTCTGCCTGTTGCCATGGTGAAACAAGTCCGTCCGCAAGTTCAGTCTGTAGTCAGGAGGTTTGAGAAACTATGCCTCTGTTTTTCTGGCTTCCTCTCTCATTTGTGCTCTCAGGGAGATACCTGTTTTCACACTGTTGACCGATTTAATCAGTGACCGGTGATGCTACAAACCACATGCTACAACATTTGGGCTGTGTCTGCTTCACCAGACACCCGAAATACACCACCATTTTATTTCTTTGTAACTAACAACTAATATTTTGATTATCAATTAGTCTGCTGAATATTTTCCCAATTCAATTGATTGATTAACTGTTTGGTCTATAAAATGTCAAAAATACGATCTCCTGACCATTTTCTAAACCCAAGTTGATGTTTTCAGATAGCTTGTTAAGACTGATTAACAGTCTAAAACCCATAATTATAAATTTACTGTCACATAAGACAAAGAAAAAAACAGCAAATCCTCACAACTGAGAAGCTGGGACTTGGGGATGGCTAAAACAATTAATTGATTATCAAAATAGTTCGACCGATCAATGACTTATCGAATCAGCTCTGGATGTTTATTTATTTGACCTATATTTAACCAGGAACGCCACATTGAGATTAAAAATCACAGACAGGAAACAGATAACACAAATATGTAACAAAATAAGACACAAACAAAAATGTAATTATAAATCACAACAAAGACCTTAAAGGAGAATGAATATTGGACTAACATATTTTTGCTTTATTGTTTGTATATTCAAACAGTACGTTTCACTTTTAATGAGAACAGACTTTTAGGACTAATGTTTGCTCTAGTGTAAACTTTCCTAAATCCAAGAACTAGAGCAAGTCTAAACTCTGATAGCATCCAGGACCGGTTTCCATGGATGTGCCAGTCGTGAACGGGGCTTTTTAGCCAGACGTGCTAACCTTTGCAGCTTATGTAGCAAACAAACACAGTTTAATCCATTCCTTACAGTTGTTCTTGTGTTTTTGGTTTTGGAAAGGCTAAAAAAAGAGACACCACCCTCCAAACTCTTTAAATGCAGAGTACTGCTCTACAGCCCCATCTTCACCGCCTCAGCATGTGGAGGGCTCCAAAGCTTAACAGGCCTGCCGACAGTTGCTAAGCTACGATTGGGTTATTGCTGTTCAGGGGAGGGCTTTGGTGAACTGTCATTTGAAAACACCCGTGTGGGTGTGCAAAGCCTTTTAGATCGGTATCTCTAATAAAATACTAAGGGCTTCACTGCTGAATATGTCCATATAATTGTGGGATCAAAAAAGTGTATTATGTGCCTCAAGTACTTAAACTTTAAATTCAGACAGCGCATATCGCCGAGCCTCACTTGCAGTGAGCTTCATTTTACAAGCTGCCCTTTCCACTGAGGCATTTGGTCTTTAGAAATATCGTTCATGCTTCATTGTCTGCCGGCTTCCCCTTTTCTTCAGATATTACACTGCGGTGCGTCTGCGTCGTAGCCTATTAAGTGTAAACCAGTGCGAGTCTGAGTCTACGTTTCAGTTAGATACAGCCCCTTTGAGGCTCTCATAAAAATAGCACATCAGCTGCACGGGGCTGCATGGTTACATGAAGTATGGTTGGCCTACATACACTGCTGTAGATTGTATCTGGTATGCCTTTGAAGTGGGAAAAACCACTGACTGTTTAAGAGTACAATAGCTAATGCTCCCCAGACAAGGCAACGTTGGAGGAGTTTGATTCCAAAATAAGATGCCTATCATCAAATAGAATTATTTGTGGTATCAAAGTGGGGTTGTTTACAGCCTTAAAAGTATTTTGTTCAAAAAAGCATTCTTTTTAGCTTGCAGCCATCTGTGTTTGTTTGTATTTATAGCCATATTTATGAAAAATAAAAGACTTTGGTTTGGAAATGTAACTGTTACATACCTCCATAATCAGTATTACCTATGTTTGTCTATGTCTAATCTTTGGTTTTCTCTTTTTCTGTCTTTCCTTTTCCTCCCCCGTCTCCCCTCTTCCCTCCCTCTGTATGTCTCTTCTTCTTCTCCTCCTCAGTCTCTCCTGAGCTTCTGGGTGTCCTGTCTTCCATTGCAGCCTTCATGGCGTTGATGGCTCTGTTTTTTCTTTACCTCAGCAACAAGCTGTCAGTGGAGAGTCCTGACGACCTGTCACATCTCAGTGGCTATAAAAACAACCAGCCAGGTACTCAACACACTCATAGATTCATCGCAGTGGCTGCATTTACACACACACACACACACACACACACACGAGGATGATTATTGGCTTTGTTCTGGTTTTATGTTTTAAGATCTTGAAGCTCATCCTGTTGTTTTTCATCCTCAGACACCTGTCCCATATGAAACCAAATCAAATCCAAGAAAAAGACAGCTTGCAGGCTTAAAGAGATTTATTACAGGATATATCCAAACAAACCTTTGATAGTAGCCCGCTGCATTACTGTAAAGCACACCTTTACAAAGTAACAATCCACATCTAGTGACAAAATGAATCTTTATGATCCATGTTTTGATTTGACATCTTCAGTGTTGTTGAGACTGATATTAATGTGCACTTCCTCTGAGTGAAATGGGCGCTCTGCTAAAATGACAACAGCTAATGGACTGGGATAGCAGTGCTTCAAAAACAAAACAAATATCTCATAATATGGCCTCAAGTCACCATTTTATTTCTTATCCTGAATAAGCCAAGGCGCGTGATCATGTTTTGTTTGACACTACACGTGTAGTTTTATTACATGAATAAACAAATCATGTAATAGTATTAATATTATAAGCTGTTTCCACAACAGGCCATCCCCTCAAACACATGGAGGGTGAAATGTGCAAAAACAAAGTTAAGTGGACAAAACTGAGGCCATGCTTTTGAAATTTTCTTGTGTTTTTGGAGTGCTGCCAAATGAATGTACATTTTATTGTGGTATAATACAAATAGATGAATAACTGTAAACACTGTGAGAAAGCTCTTGTTGCAGAACATTGATTATAATCTTTACAATCACCGTACTGGAGTGTAAGCTCGTGTTGGTCTCAGCACACACTGTGATGCTGGCACCGCACCCTGCTAACAACCACATGTCCGTGTCAGAGCCTCTGATGAGCTAATCTACTGGTCAGCGTGGTGACGGGATCCCCGGCTGAGAGATGGCCTTCTTCAAGAGCTTCCAGCAGAACCTGCCATCTGTCAACATTTCCTCCATCTTGGACTCGGTCACCAGCCGCGTGGACGACCTGGCCAACGCCGTCAGCGATGTCACTTACGCTGTCAGCGACCAACTGACTGAGCAGGTCACCACTATCATCAACAAGGTGCAAGAGGAGGAAGATGGGGAAAACACCAGTGGCCAGGAGTCCGGTCAGACGTCCACAGCACAGGAGGGCAAGGCCAGCGGTAAAAGCATGTGGCAAATGAATAGAGACTCAGAATCAGGCAACACGGCCTCAAAGACCAACCAGGTCAGTGATACAACAGAGGCAGAGCACACGCCGAACCAGCTGGAGTGGGAATGGAGGGACGGATGCTGGCGAGTGAAAAAGACAGAAGCCGAGTTAGCGGAGGAAGAGGAGAGGAAGAAAGAGGAGAAGGAGCTGCAGGAGAAGAGAGAGCAGAGGAGAAAAGAAAGGAGAGAGAAGCAGCTGGAGAAAGAATCCAAGTCACGGAAAAACCAAGAGGAGTCTCAAGACAGGGAGCAAGAGGAGGAGGACGCTGATGCCACAGAGAAAACAGACAGTGGACAAGACAGACAGGTGAGTGACAGTGGAGACAAATCCACCGCTCAGCAAAGAGCTGAAGACTGCGATGAACCTCCTCAATCGCCTGGTCCCGAGGCTGAAAGGAGGTTATCAAAACAGGAAAAGCAAAACGAGGAGGCGGGAGAAGAAGTGGCGAAGGAGGGCAGTCTTGAGAGAGAGGGAGATGATGAGGAAGAGGCTGAGCTTTCCAGATCTTCCTCAAAAGTAAAAAAGAAAAAGTCAGACAAGAAGAAGGGGAAAGGAGCAAAGGGGGCTTCGAAGAAATCGGAGGAGGCCTCCGACGTGGAGAAAAAGAAGGAGAAAGGGAAGAAGAGCAAGAAGAAAAAAAAGAAAGGCAACCAAGGTTAGACGGTGTGCTGCTTCTGTTTCACCGTCTCTTCTTCTTCTCTTGTTTTCAAACTCTTAACCTGAAGTTCTTCCCCCTAAAATTCACCCTCCCCGAGTGATGTGTGCCGGTTTCAAGCATCCGCATCTTTGCTCTTGTTTTCTGCATTTTCTCTAAACGCTGCACAATGTCGTGTTTCATGAGATAAATGTAATGTTTGAACTAGAGTCTCCGTGTGTTCGGTCCAGAGGGAGTTTTATCAGACAGCGAGGAGGACAAAGGCCCCGAGGCTGTGGCCCAGCAGAACGCGACGTCTGCGTGGGACAACAAATGCAAGCGGTCCGCTGAGCAGGGAGGCTACAGCAGTGAGGCCTCCAGTGAGCGGGGTGAGAGGACGCTCGTGTGTTGTGCATCATTTCAGGAGCAGCAACACATGCACTGTAGAACACAAAACAGAAAGGTTACAAAACATGTTTAGGATCTTTTTTTAAATTGTCGTGTCAAGTGTCTTTGAGAGTGCTCTATGAATAAAATGTATTATTACTTCTTCATTCTTTTTTTCTCGTGGGGAGTTTCAGGTGTTAAGTTAACACTTCTCAAATGACGGATTTGCCCCCTAAATTTAATCTTAAAGCAATAGTTGGACATTATGGCTAATTTGATTTATTGCAGGGAGTTAGATGAGATGGTTGACACACGTCTGCAAATAAATATGAATTAAATATGAAGCTACAGCCAGCAGTTAGTTTGGCTTTGCATAAAGATGTGGAAGCAGGAGGAAACAGCCAGCCTCTCTCTGCTCTAAAGCTCACTAACTAAAACATTTAAATCTTGTTTGTTTAATCTGTGCAAAACCAAAGTGTAAAAAACAACAATTTGTGGTGTTACTGGGGGTTATGTTCTGCATTCCTTGGCCAGGAGGTGCTGGTAGGCCGATTTTGAGTGGTGATGATCTTCTCATCTAAGTCAGCGAATGTGCTTTTTTGAACAATTCCAGGCTGTTTTAGTTTATAAGGACGCACTCAGCCGCGGGTCCGGCACAGTTTAAGAGGTTAACTTGACTCTGTGGTAGAATGTATGTTGCATACATAATGGGTATCCCTGCACAGCACTGTAAGTCTCCAGTAACACACCTCTCATATCACGTTACTCCTTCTGTGTCGTGAAAGCAGCCAACAGCATCCAGAGGATAAAGAAAGATTCCTCCCTCAACGAGCCCCAGCCTCCTCCGTACCAGGACGACGGCTCGGCGGCGCGGGTGTCCTCTCGTTCCCGTTCGGAGCGAGGGGTCCGGAGGGGGTCGTCCCCCCAGCACTGCGACAGCCCCCGCTGCTCCAGTGAGGCCAGTGTGGACCAGGACACTGAGAGCTACCTCAACAAAGGCTGTGAGGAGGACATACCCAGTGACAGCACCGCTGTGCTGGGACCAGAGGTGAGATCAAAGTCACTGTGTGTTCCCCTCTCGGCGTCCTTAAGCAGCACATAGATATTAGATATTTATGTTCGACCACTACTGTAATTAGATAACTTGTTCACTGTAAAGATGTTACTTCCGTTACAGTGTCAGTTACAGGTCATCCGGAGGCAGGGGGTACTTTGTACTTTGTGGTACAAGAGCAAAACAAATTTACCAGCATTGTTGCAATTTCCACTGCTCCTACCGAATATATTGATACCAAATCTGACTCAGATCCCTCAAATATAACTCACTCAAGATCATTAGTTTGTTTATTTTTCAATAATAAATCTGGGAATTTATTAGTGATTATTTTGATTTAAAAAAATAAAATGATTAAAAATCTGACCATTTGCCGCACAACACTCTGTAGCTTAATAATTTGTTGTTTTATCAGTTCACTTGAGGGCTATCCAGAACCTAATCCACAATTATTAAAGTAGGTTTTTACTGTTCATTAAAACAGTAAAAAGCTACTAGCTTTAAACATACAAAGTGCCAGAAAGCTAAAACAAACACAATCTACCATTTTAAATCAAAGTTTGTATTCTTTTATGTGACATATTAACTGGTTTAATAGTATTCAGGAAGAGGAGGAAATTGATGAAGGCTAATCACTATTCCTCTGATTCTCCCTTTCTTCCATTCAGGACGGCTCTGGTCCTCAGCTCCCTACAGCCTACGAGCCAGAGCCGCTCGCCAAATACGGCACGCTGGATGTTGCCTTCGAGTATGACTCCAGCGAGCAGTATTTGGCCGTCACGGTCACCGCGGCAACAGACATTCCTGCTCTCAAGCAGACTGGCAACATCGCGTGGCAGGTCCACCTGGTCCTGCTGCCCACCAAGAAGCAACGGGCCAAGACCGGCGTGCAGAAGGGTCCGTGTCCTGTCTTCACGGAAACATTCAAGTTCTCCAGGGTGGAGCAGGAGGCCCTGGGGGACTACGCTGTTCGCTTCCGCCTGTACAGCATCAGGCGGATGAAAAAGGAGAAGGTCCTGGGAGAGAAGGTGTTCTACCTGACTAAGCTCAACCTGCAGGGAAAGATGGCTCTGCCTGTCACCTTGGAGCCGGGCTCTGAACTCACGGTGAGAACACTTGCACTGTGCAGGTCTAGCAGAGGAAGTGGGACGTTTAACGAAGGACTATTTTCATTATTGAATAATCTTCCTCTTATTTTCTCAATTATTCAATGCATTTTTTGGCCTATAAAAATACCCATCAGCCTAAGGTGAGGTCTTCAGACGTCTTGTCCAAATCCCAATAATCAATTTACTGTAATGTAAGACAAGGAAATGCAGAAAATCCTCACATTTGAGGCTGATGAGGTATTTGCTCATAATCAAAGTATTGCACAAGTTAAAATCGAACTAAACGTAAAGACGGGAGCACCTAAGTTATTACCACTGGGGAAAATTAAAATCTGTACAAAATTAAGCAGTCCATCTCAACTAATAGTAGCTGATATATTTCTGGCTGAACAAGAGTGGACCGACCGACCTCCATCCCTAGAGCCATGCTGCTAACGTGGCTAAAATGTTTGACTTTATGTAATTTGGTGGCCTGATTCTCCGAGAGGAAGGCCAAACTGCCTCCAAACCAAAGACAAGTTTGTATGTACTGTAAAAATCCCACTCGTGCTTTCTTTCTTCTTTGCCTAACTCCCTGTGTGTTTCATCTTGCCAGGGTTGCGGCTCTCTGGTGAGTGTGTCTCGCAGTGCAGGAGCTCTGTCCTATCGCTCCACTGAAGACTCTTCCTTGCCAGAGATCCTCCTGGGTCTCATTTACAACTCTGCCACGGGACAGCTATCGGCTGAGGTCATCCAAGGAAGCCACTTCAAAACCACAGCGTCTGACAAACCCGTCAGTACGTACAAAAGCTTTCATGTTAAATCGTTTAATTCTTTGGTTTTTGTGGCAGCTTGGAATGAGGTGCTGAGTGACAATGTAAATGGTCCTTTCAGTAAAACTCTGCCTTGTAATGGCCCTTCCCCAAAGTGCGCTAATATTCTAGGCAATTGTTTTGGCAAAACAGATGGGCAAGACTCCCAGCAGCATGCAACAAAAACAAATTGTGCACCATTCCATTTAAACGTCTCCTGGCAACGGCACCAGTTTTTTTAATAACCTAAGTGATTAAAGCCATAATGCAGAGGCAATTGCAGCTTATCAGAGTTCCCATGAAAGCTGACCTTCTGGTGTGTATCACAAACTTTAAACTGTTCATTCTGACTGCTTCCTCTCTTTCTTCTTTCCCACCTTGTGTGTGCCGTGGTGTGTGCCACAGACGGTCTGTTCTGTTGTATAAAACACTTTGTAGGGGGGCAGCTTTATATCATGAGAGGTAAGCCGGCAGTGAATTCCTGGTAATCAGTGCTGAAACTGTTTGAACGATGTGTTCCGTATAATTTAAAGTCTCAGCCCAAAATGCCACATATTTGGTTCATTGGATGAAGTTCTATGAGTGTGTAAATAAACAATAAAACAGAGTCCTGATTAACTTCCATACATTGACTCTGCTTGCAAGGGTTAAAGTATTCTTGGAGCACATGAAGAGAAATGTACACCTATTTAAAACCATTGGTGCAGTTTGTAATGTTTGTTGCAGTACTGTTATCCCACCACTTGATGGCACTCTCTCACCGCTCTCCCACATACCTCCTTCCAGACACCTACGTTAAGCTGACCATGCTGGACTCCAAGGGGAAAGAGATGTCCAAGTGTAAGACGGCCGTGTGCCGCGGCCAGCCCAACCCCACCTACAAGGAGACGTTCGTGTTCCAGGTGGCGCTCTTCCAGCTGTCCGAGGTGTCGCTGGTGCTGTCTGTGTTTTGCCGCCGGAGCAGCATGAGGCCCAGGGAGAGGCTGGGCTGGGTCTCCCTGGGCCTCAACAGCTCCAGCGAGGAGCAGCAGGCCCACTGGACAGAGATGAAGGAGGCGGAGGGACAGCAGGTCTGCCACTGGCACACACTCACTGACACATAGGAGGGAGATTTATGAAAACTTACATCATCTCGTCCCCTGGAGTTTCGGGGGAGCAGGAAGCACCTTGTGAGATGTGAGATGTATGATGTGTGTGTGTGTGTGTGTGTGTGTGTGTGTGTGTGTGTGTGTGCTGCATACAGGTGTGAGGACAGGCGTGGGTTCCCAGTCTTCACTGCCAGAGACTGCATGAATACCCTTTAATCTGCCACTTTTCTCTGAGGCAGACAGGCTGACTTTATTGGTGGAGGTCCAGCTCCAGCCTTTTTATTGACAGTGAAAGGAAATGGCAGACTAGAACTGAATGACATTATAATCACAGAACTAACCAAGAACAGAGGGAAACCGTTTGTTTTCCAGTAATTCTGTCTACAGCAAAATCTGCATGTACACTAACTGTTTACAGGACAATATCAAGACTCTTTCAAACATTTTCTGTCTCTGAATCTTGGACCAAAGAGCTCGGTCCAGGACTAGCAGACTCCTCCCCGTTTCTTCTGGGCTTCTCTGGACTTCAGCTGCCACCAGCATACCAGACATTTCTCTATCAGTCATAGCCATGGACAAGAGAGAAGGCAATGAAAAGACTGTTACAAAGGGCCTACAACATGCTGCAACTATGCTTACAAGCTATGCTTTGTACAGTTTGTTTACATGCACATGACATTATGCAAGACCCATTCATCGGCGTCCCCTTCTGTGTTCTTGGATTATCAGTCAAATGGTTTACCAGTTTTATGGGTGTCTCTCTGGGGTATGTGTTACACAAAGACAGATCTTTTTGTTCATTGTGTTCTTGCATAACTCTGTGCACTATGCATCTGACGCCACTTTCAACGAGAGGATTGAAATTCTGTCTTGTGCTCGCCGAGTCTCTCACAGAATTGGACACAGCTCTGCATGCCACTGGTATCAAAGAGCAGCTTCCTGTCCTGTGTAATACAGATCGAGCCTCTTTCACCGTTCAGCCTTCTGACAACTCCAGCCATGTTCATTCATGTAGAAACACGGTGCTTCCCGCTGAGGAGGAATATGCAAAAGCCTGCGCAGTCCAATAAACCCGGCTGTTTCTGTGAGGCTGTGCCGATGACGGCCTCGGCTGTGTTCGCTGTGGCAAAATGAAATTAAAAAGGCAAGTCACATTTTCTCATTACAAGTGAATGGAAGATGTAGTATTAAATAAAGGCTAAAATAAATGAAAACATTGTCCAGAGCTGTGAGGAATCTGGTTACACCTGCGCTGTCCTCATCTGGAACACAGCCAGCCTTTAACCCTCATCAGAAGAGAAAAGCTAAGAGTCAGAAAATCCCCCAAAAAGCCACACCCGTGTGTCAGTAAAGAGTATGGAACCCTCTCTCTGCTGGCTGAAGCTGAGGGGTGTGGGATGCATTTTTCTTTCTCCTCGTCTCACTGATGTCAGAGCTGAACCCCCTCCTCTGGCGCTGCAACCACACCTCGTCCCTTCACTTCTCCTGCGGGGCCAAAATCTCGCCAAAATCAAATTTGACTCATTTTAAGATGAATGACAACCAGATGTGTAGCATCCCTGCCAGATAAACAATTGGCTTTTGGTTGCAGAAAAGGGAATAACAGCCACTGGAGGGTTTTTTTAAATCACAAGTTTGGCTAACATTTTGCTCAAAGCACTATTTGTGCATAACCAGCATTTCCAACCATTGAACTAATAGTTTTGGGAAACACGCTTATTCACTTTTTCTTTTGCCGAGAGTTAAATGAAAATACTGATGCAGCCTGCAGCTGGTTAGCTTAGCATGAAGACTGGAAACGGGGTTAAACGGGTAATCTGGGTCTTTCAAATGGTACCAAAAACTCACCAATTAATACAATTTGGTCGGTACCAGTAACTTCCTGGAGTTTAGCAACCGGTCCCGTCCAAGAAATAGTGAAGCCCATAACCCTCCTAAAACGACCAATTGTCGCTTTCACACTTCAGTTTTTTGTATGGATTAGTGAGCTTTAGAGGTGCTGGAAGGTGGTTTTGCTTCCTTTGGACAGAACCAGACCAGCCATTTCCCCCTGTTTTAAGACTTTATGCTAAGCTACCTAGCTGCAGCTTCATTTTTATCATACAGACACGAGAGTGGTATCAATATTTTCGTCAAACAGGGCTAACTCTCGACAGGTGAGCAAATGAACCCATAATCTCCCAAAAGGTCAAACCATTTCTTTAAATAAAGTTCTGATTCTTATTCTAAGGCAAAGTGCAGGAATGTGTTTTGTAAAGATGGAGAAAAGAAGGAGGCCACAAGTCAGGTAATGTTTTAACAATGTTGAGTGTTTTTATTTCCATTTATCCGGCCTTCAATGGTACGCTGTCATCAGCTGTCAGTCTGGTACAGCGCAAGCAGCGTTGCAGGTGGCTGGAGCCTCGCCCACAGCTGTGGATCAGATCTAGGGCACACAGTTTCACAACTCCTTACACCTAGCAGTGACTGCGGCCTTCCAGGGAAATTCATCCTGCTCTGGGACCAGCTGTGCCACAACTCTTAGAGAGGGGGGGAAACCAGGGACTGGAGGAATGGGAGGTTTTAACTTCCAAAATACCAGCCGACCCCATTCATGCCCCGAGGACAGTTTGAGAGTCAGCCAGGTAATTATGAGGCCCCTGTAGCTCCAATAAACGTGCTCATATGCCAGGCTGGTTTTTCAAGTCTGGTTCAGTAGAAGTGTAAATTTGGATTTGTTTTAACTGCATTTTTACACCAGTGTAATTGGGAATCTGGCTCTTCAATTTATCTGTTTGAGCTAAACACGCCCAATCAAATCTTTTTAGATTTGACTGGAGGGGCCAGAGAGCAGCAGCAGCAGCCACCTGGAGCAGGTCGGGATTTGGCTTCAAAGACACTTTACTGCGTGTCCACTGACTGTTGCAGAGGCTCAGTTTATGACCTTCTGTTACAGGTCGGCCTTTCTAAGAACCAGCTCATCTTGCCGTCTATAAAACACATTTGTTTGCTGCTCTCAGGTCAGTTAAGTTCTCCCTCAAGCATTCAATGGCACAAGCTAGTTTTCCTTGGCAATGAAATAAGCAGACGGCTCAATCAAGTTGGGACCTCTTCGCGATTAGGAATAATAAACTACAATGTCTTGTCATTTTATTGAATGTGTCTATCAGTTTAAAAAAAATCTTTTTTTAATAATATCTTCAATAAATATACAGGAACCATGGACTGATGACAGTTTTTGTTTCATAAAAGCATCCTCACAGTTAGAACCTACTTTGGGAAAAAAGTCCTAAACTTCTATCAATATCTTTTTTAAAGGGATCTTTTTAGGTTGAACTTTTATTCAGATTACAGGAATTAAGTCTGACAAGGTCAAATAAAGGACTTTGGATTTATAATACATGATGGGAAGGGCTCCAATGGATTGACTCCTGGTGAAGTACCATGCAGAGTGGATATGGGTGTACCAGACTGCATCCCTTCAGCAATCATTCACACTGTGCACCCTGCAAACTATACTGTAAAGCAGCAGACATCGTACCTATTTGGCAAAGAAAACATTCATCAAGCAACGGTAAAAAACCCAAAGTGGAACCAATATGGCGACACTGTAAAGTGACGTTTCTGTCTGAGCTGGGAAAGTTCTATACAGGAGGGGGACAGAACATGGGAGGACATATCTAGTACTTCTGTTGCAAATAGATTAAAGAGAACAGTTCAAAAGTCCGGGGAATGTGCTTATTTGCTCTCTGGTGGAGAGATAGATGAGAAGATCGTTACCACTCTCGTTAAATTTAGGCTAACCCTTACAGCCTGCAGCTAGTTAGCTTAGCTTAGCACAAGGACTTGAAACAAATCTCTCCACGATTTTAGATTTTAATAAACAAACGAGATATCATGTGTTAATTGGTGAGCTTTAGGAGGTGCTAGTGGGTAGATTTTGTTTGTTTGTTTCTTCCTGTTTCTAGTCTTTATGCTAAGCTAAGCTAAGCTAACTGGCTTCTGGCTGTAGCTGCTCCTCTCATCTAACTCTCCTCCAGAATGCAAATAAGTGTATTTCCCAAAATGTCAAACTTTCCTTTAAAATCCCTTACTTTTTTTTTTTTTTTTTTACCACAATCCTAATAGTACATTTAACTTCACTGAAGACTTTTATAATTACAACCTTAATTAGACATCCAAACCTATATTATGTTGATTTTGGCAGCTGTGATTCTTAACTTTGTTGCACTTCAGGAAGGGACACTGTAACCGTTGATTGGTTAATATTATTACATTTAAACATGACTACTTTAACCTCAGACCAATTTTTACAAACATTAGTAAACACCCTATAGCGTAAAAAACAGACCATTTCAAACACTCATCAAAGAGTGCAGATCCTGTAAGCATAACAAAACGACAAAATGGTGGCTGGTTTTCATGACAAATTTGAGGCATTATGGTGACTGCTGAAGTGAATTCCTTCTTGAACACGTGACACTACTAAACATGATTGGGCCAACTTGTAAAACTCTTCAAATCGACGTCCTGTCTCGTTCTCAGACTAACACGTCTGCGTCTGATCTCCCGCAGGCAGAGGTTCGGGAAAATGTTCGTTTGTCGACATAGAGATTTACACATTATTTAAAAAAGAAAGACTGTTCAATAAAATACTTCCGACCATCAGTGCTTCACACGGTCATGTACAAGAAGTACAGTTTGTAACTGTAAAACGGAAAACAAAATCAAAAGTGGCAGCCATGTGCCATTGCCACTTTTGCTCGCCCAGCTGAAACTGTCAACAGACTGCTGGGCCGAATGCAGCAGCTGACATCAGTCTGTCAGTGATTCAGTAACTGATAGCTCCATTGTCAGGTAGGGTTTATTGTGGGAGAGTTTCTGTACACTGTGTACAACCGCCCTCTTTCCTCAGCAGGCCGTTAAGAGGTGCAAATGACATCTGTAGTGGTTGATGATTGAGCATGATTGAAGAACATGAACAAGGAGGAGTGACATCCACTCTGAAAAGGCTTATTTTGTTGGCAGTGGTCCCTTTCAGCTTCCACTCTTCAAATTTTCTGTAGAGTTGTGGATTAGACCACAAGCCAACAGCTTTTAAGGTTAACTTGTCTATCCCCCTGGGCAAAATCCTAACCCCAAACGGTCCTTCTGTTCATGTATCTGGCCGTCCATCCATCCATCTTCATCATTGCTCGCAGAGGGAGCTGTTGTTCTTTTAAATACTTCCTGTCCTTCAATCCACTCTGCTTCTGGCTCTTTGCTGGGCCACTCAGCCCGATGCTAGATGAACTTGAAGCACTTGGTCTTGTCATGGGGTAAACGAGTCTTAAACAGCACAGAGTCCACGCGAAACTGCGTGTACAGCAGTGGCATGTAGCCGTACACCTTGACGAAGAAGTTGATGCACTTGTGTCGTTCGTGAAAATGCGAATCGTCGTGTGAGAGGGCCTGAGGGCAGCCGGGGCAGCGGAAAGTCCAACGAGATGTTACCTAAGGTAGATAGAGAAAGAGTCAGTCTGTAAATGTGATATTTACTGTATATTTACACATATATTGGCAGCATCAACTTGTGAGGATGCTGAATTTTTGCTTGGGACATTCAGCTTTAGCACTATATCATGCATGTAGCCATCAAGGGCGTAAATAACAAAACAAAAAAATGAAGGGTGATGGAAATATCAATGTCTAGAGTCAAGAAAACTTTGAGAGCAAGGAGAATAAAATCAGCAGGCTATAAGCTGTAGGTGGAGGATTTCAACATATTGACCCTGAGAAACATACAGAGACATTAAAACCATCTGAAAGGTCTCCTTAATGTGTCATATTAAGAGGATATTGAGTTGGGGCACATAGATGCGCTCTCCTCGCTAGTTATAGCTGATAAAATCTGCTAGCTACTAGACAGTTGTCATTTCAGCAAACAAGATCGACACACAATTACTAGAAATGAGAAGCCTGCCTAAAATCAAAGATGAATTGCTTTAAGAAAGTATTTCACGGGGTAAACCTGCCACTGCTATCATGTCAGCTACATATGTGCCATGCAAAAGTGGGCGGGGTTTTAGCGAATGGCCAATTTAAAAAAAAAAAGGGGGGGGGGGTCCCTAAAGAAGTTTAATTCAGCACCACCAACGCATACAAAGCCATTTATTTTCTGCTTTATTTGTCTTATTTGGACTAAAAGAGAAATATAGTCCCTCACCATTTAGGACTCCACATTCAAACTTGCCCCAAATTCATTATTCACAAGGCTTATTTCTCGCAGTGACTTGCTGTCATGCAACACACACCCCATCAAAGCCGTCCTTAATTTCCCTCTGAAACACCCTGAATATTAACACCCCACTAAATCAAAAGGAACTTAAACCTAGGGCTTCAGTGACATTTCTGTTCCAACAGCTTCCCTGGCTTGATTGCTATAATTATTTGTCTAGCCATAAATATGCACTCCCGTAATAAATGTCCTTCCAATAAAAATCCAGGGGGGAAAAAAATCAGGCATAAGGCACCAATTCGATCTTGTGTTTTTGATTTATCATTTGTGTGGAATATTGGATATGTCAGTTTGAGTAATGGCAAGACTAAGTGGGCAAAAATATAAATACACTGGGGCCTGAGGGAGATACAAAGTTTGGTGATGCTGAGCACAGCCGGACTGCGTGCTATGTCACTGACCTTGATGGGTGGTTTGCGGGTGATGTGAGAGACCAGGAAGTTCATGGCGATGTCCTCGCAGTTTATGTACTCGTCCACCATGTCTCTGATGGCCTGGGGCATCACGTAGGAGTACAGGTAGGCGTAGTACTACAAACACACATGAGGGAACACGTGAATGATATGGCCATGAGACAGCGAAAAGATACAGGTTGAATGTTGTATGTGCTTTTTTGGTCCGAGATCTGACCTTATGGAAGAAAGCAGCTCCTGTCAGGACCATGGAGAGCTCACAGGAGTAGTTGGAGTTGTAGAGCCAGGACTGGTGGTTGACGTCCCACGCGTGATACCTCCCAGGGAAACCCACAATGCGATCTCTGGCCTCACGCCACACTCTGGTGAGACACCGCCGAACACAAAGACAGCAGCAATCCTCATCAATCAATGCCTGAGACTGACTGGGCAGAATTAATAAATGTTTTATGAATGGCTTTTTACTGTGGTTATTTGTCACTTTCTTATGGTCATTAGTTTCCAAGTGTCTGTCACTGCATATGCTTTTACATCCATCTGTTTCAACTTGTCATCTATATAAGCAATGTGACAACTATTTGCCTCTTGGGAGCAATTAAGTAACCATTCTGTTGTCTTCTCTTAGTATATGACAGTTGAAAAACCAGACTGTCACTCTTGGCTCATATTTACACATACTGTAGCCCAGTCGTTGCTCGAAACTCTTGGACAAAATAAATGTGTTTCAGTTTATCAGATTAGACACTTGGAATTCCTTCTACAGACGAAGATGATGCAAAAAAAAGAGCAATCTATTGTCTCAAATGAGCTCATGTGAGAACACTTAATTTTTTTTCCTCTTTGGCAAGAGTCGAGGTGAGGAAACATTCCTGGGTAATTCTGGGGGAGTTTGAGATAATTCATGACAAATGACCCCGTACACACACACACACAGAGCCAATTCTTGCCTGCCTGGACAAGCTGCTACAGCAGTCGTAGACAAGTCTGAGAGAGGGAGGGGCGCCGCACAAAAATAACCTAACAGCGTATTTGATCATTTAATTGGTTTAAACATGGCCTTCACGTTCAGCTTATCTAAGTGCAGTATTAGCAAATTAATCATAAATACATGGCACTGCCAGCATGTCTCCCTTTTATTTTCTCTGGTTCAGTTTCTCTGTCTAATCCAGTGTTTTCAGGAATGTGATGCTTCTGCATTTTTTTTGGACAGTTTCACTTCTTACAGGAAATGAAGCTTTCTCTTTCATGTTACTACATTTTTATATTCAACTTTCTTCACAGCACTTCTGAGAAAGAAAACAGAACAATTATATCTAAGGTTGCAACTTATAAGCCAATACAGTGCCATTGAAAAGGTGAGCAAGTATTTTACATTTTATATTTGTAATGAATTTAATAGAGATCCGTTTTCACTTTGACATTAACGTGTATTTTTGGTTGATCAGTGTAAAAATCTACATCAAATCCACTTTGAGTCAATGCTGTAAGACAATAAAACATGAAAACTTCCATGGTGGTTGAACACTTTTTACACTGGAAAATGCCCACATTTTGTCTACAGGGTGTTTCTCTTGTATATACGAATCTCTAGAGCCTCGTACATTCTGTCACCATCACTGACCTGAACCCGAACATGATCTCATCATGACGGAGATGAGCATCATCATCAATCGACAGGATGGCCTCGGTTTCCACTGCGTCCCAGGGAAGGAAGCGGTTGTTGAGGCTGTTCTTTTCTGTGCGGACAACCTGCAAGCGTAAGACAAGGCATTTTTGTGAGTAGTGATACTCTGTGATAAATGTAACTACTCATAGCAACTCTAGTTAGTATAGTTGAGTACATCTGTGTGTAATGTTACACACAAAACATTTTGTACTACTACCTGATCTATATAAATCTGCACTACCTGATTTTTTGGCCACTTGGGGGCAGCAGAAACAAGCTGTAGACACAATGTTGACATTTGATCTATCACCCTTTTAAGTTTATGTGGTGAACTTGTTAGTAGTTGATAATTTACAAGCAACCTTCACTGCAAGTTGAGTTTCTGGCCACCTGGCAAATGTAATATACACACACACTCCTTTTAGCTGTGTTTAGCTCTCCATCAACTCCTGAGGGTCTGTCTTTCAAAGGGATCTCTCTCTTGTGGTGTTACGTGCTCCACTATGTTCACCAGCTATATGGCAACTACTGGTTTGGTGCTGGGCAGGTAGTGTACAGAGACTTTTTGGATGTTTTTTTCCGCTGAATTCAGCTACCTTCTGTGGCTGAAAACAACCCTGGTGAGAGCAGTGAGATAGAGTCAAAACAGTAAAGTTGTGGGCTGGAAAAAACAAATAATGAGCTGAAAGACACCAAGACACTTCATATAGGTGAGGGGAACTGTATGAAAGTCTCTGGGTTTATCACTACTCTACTTCTAAAATTGTTTGTAATAGTTAAATCATGAGTCATATGCATATGATACCATTAAACCATTAAACTTCAGTAAAAATCAAAAACAGAAGTATTCCATACACGGCTTTAAGTGCTTTTAGATTGTCGTACAATCTAGGTATACCACATGCGCCATATAGAAACAGTAAGCATGAGCCTGTCCAATCTTAGTGCAAGCTTGCACCAGAGATTCTGCTAGCACTGACGAATACAAAGTTCCTCTCTTGCAGCTTACCACTTGTCCACAAAGTTCCTGTCACAAACTAATGGTGTGAATATGAACTACATGAATATTTTACTTTTCAGGCTTAATTCAAAAGCACAAACTTTATTATTCATGGATGTCAGAATTCTTCACATCCTTTTAGTAAAGCTGCTGTTAATTTGTATGGACTCCTGCAGAGTTTCAAAAGGGCCCTGATCCAAACAGCTCAATGTAATGTACTTAAGTAAACTTTGCACCACCTCTGACACATCACAAGTGTTACAGGTTCCTTTTGCATTTCAGAGAGATGTATTCCTTGCAAAAAAACAAAAAACAAAAAACAAAAAAACCCATTTAGATGAATATGTGTATTATATTGTATAATTGTATAATATTTGTTGAATTAGAGGACTTTTCTGAAGGAGCACTCACCACAATTGGGAGGCCGATGTCTGGCCACAGTAGGTCATCTGAAGGAGGCTTGGGCGAGTTCCACACCACCACTACCTTGTTGAGGTACGGCAGTCCATTCAACCTCTCCAGAGAATTCATCAGCACCTCCTCCCTCTCATATGTCAGCATGACCACTGTGAATTGTTCTCGGGGCACGTTCCCTCCTAGAGCTGCCTGAAACTCCTTCCCCGAGCCTCCCGTACCTCCACCGATAGGTCTGAAACCAGTGCCTGAGCCAAGGAATTTGGCTTCAGAGGGCAGCACAGGGTCCAGAGGAGTGTGAGGAAACAGATGGAAAGGCCCCGGGGCCCGGTTCCATGCTCTGTAGGTGTCTGCAGCCGTGTATGTGAAGTTGCGGAGAAAGCGTGGAGAGGCGTATGGGGGCTCTGTCTCGACAGGGCCCAAATCCAGATCACCATTGTCAGCCAGGTTGGCATCGGTTCCTGCCAGCTTCCCTGCTTTGTGAGGAATCTCGTGGGCGGGCTCTTCTTTGATTGGTGCAGCAGGAACCTGGATGTTGGTTCTGATGCTGGCCAGGAGGGTGTTAAGAACATTCTCAGAGGTGGAGAAGTAGGCCTCCCACAGAAAGCGGCCCTGCCGCCTCATAGCTAACATGTCATTGTCCGATAGGCTGCGCAGCAGAAAGTGTAGCTCTGTGACGCGAGGCTTGGGGACTATGATGGCAGCTTCACTCCATCGAATAAACTGGTGATATGGTAGTCTGGAGTGATCCCCCAACACAACTGGAATGGTCCCTACCTCCAGAGCCTCAAAGAGCCTCATCCCACAGCCTGCTGAGGCCACCAGCTGTCCATCTCCTGGAGCAATCACCAAGGCAAAAGTTGAAGCCTTGAGCACCTCTAGCCTGTCCTCCCTCTCTCCACAAAGAGCCCACTCAGTTGGCAAACTTGGTTGTGGGTTCTTGCAGGTGAACTCCACCAGCACCTGATCCAAGTGGCTGTCCTGCACTGCCTTTAAGGTGCCAATAATGCGATCATCATAGTCGGCTGGTGGGTCTCCTTCCATTTCCTCCTCGAAAGACTGAGGAGGTCCCTCCTGTAAGCTGCTACGCAGTGACTCCACCCTCTCCCCCTGGAAGGTGAAGAGGTATTTCCTCTTTACAGGAACTTGAGGGGGCACTTCCAAAAAGTTTGGTTCTGAGAGGGCATGAACTAGTGGGGACACAACCAAGTCAAAGCCCTCACGGTACTGCTGCTCCAGGAAGGTGGACTGAGCGACTGCTGCCCGTCCTGTGCTTACATTATATAAGAAGTTCTGTGTCATGGACTTTCTAGAGAGATGCACCAGCACATGGTTGTGGCCATCAGATCTCCAGTAAGGAAGAGCTTTTAGTTGCTTCTCCAGCTCTGAAGGAGATGGCAATGGGGAGGAGGGGGACTCCTGTAGCTCCCCCACCAGCACCAAATACAGACAGGCAATGCTGGGGTTATCAGTTATATAAATGTTGCTCTTAACTGACGCTGCAAAAGCCTGCTTCACCAATGGGTCAAGATAGTCCGCCCATGGATAGGAGCCTGTGTCATAGACATACACAGGAAACCCAGACGTAAGAGGGCAGCGCGCATAGTCAAAGCAGGATCGTAGGCGGCAGGAGCGTGCAGACTTGGGTGGCGGCAGTCCTGGATCCTCCTTGTCTGGCAGCAGCCTGACTGGCAACGAGAGCTTGGGCTGGTTCTGGGCCATTAGTTCTTTATAGGAATGCTCTGTCTGGCTGATAACATTCTTCAGCTGCAGCAGATCCTGCTTGGCGCTGTCAATGCTGCGCTTGCAGGCCTCAATGCGCAGGTTGAGTCGGGCGATCTCTCCGTTGAGCTCCTGCCTCTTGGCCTCCAGCTGCAGCAGCTCCTCGCTGACCGACTCACGGATTCGGCACAGATCCTGCACATGTTTGGCCTCACACAGCTCACCACCAGGCCGCGGCCCGAAGATGCGCTTGTCGGGACCCCCAGCTTCGTCTATGGTAGTGAGGTAGTAGTGCGCAATGAGTGGGAAGAAGACCAGGATGAAGAAGAGCATGAAACTGAGCCAGGTGAGACGCACACGCCGCAACACCCACGGCTGACCACCGGCACCCACCCCTCCACCGTTACGCTGCATCGTTGACTCTCTCAGTCTGCTCCTCGTCCCAACAAGGAACCGTTGCTATGGGGATCAGCAGCAGCCATGGTACGACCTTGTCAGCAAGGCAGTGGGATGGATACTAAATCATCAAAGCTGGGCTGTAGCTCTGTCCTTCTGTCAAGGTCATCTGAGGCTGGTTACCTCCTCTTAAGAGTCCCGTGGATATTGGCTAGAGGTTTAGCCTCACCTGTATTCTAATATGTACTCTAATGTGTTATAGCCTACACAAACTAATGCCATTTCTATTGTGAGGTTCAGCTATTGTTCCAAATCTATGTCAGAAAACAGTCCCGCATGTGGAGAGGGGTTCCCCTCGATGGGTGATGCAGGGAGGGCATGGCTGCTCACAGGTCAGTGAGATAGCTGCATAGGCCAGTGGCTTCTATGTGGGATGTGCTCATTTTCTGGCCCCTTGTAAGGAATTCTTATACAGATGGGACTTCTGAAATCTTCTCTTCCTTCTCAAAACAGGAACCTGGGAGAGAGAATAACAGAAAAAACAATCAGTGACAAATTATTAAATAATCAATCATTATAAAAAAAAGAGTGAACTGCATTTAATGGTCTATTTGAGGTGGAGCCGACAAAAATAGTCTTTGTTTTATGTAGTAAAATATAATTTTCATGCACCTCGCAAAACGTATGAATGAGGACAAGATGTAATTAAAAAAGCAAACTCATTACATACGATGTTGGTTACTTTTTTCTTTTGCCTTAATAAGGACAGTCTTGTTTACCATCACAGAGACACAAGAGGTGAAAAGCTGTAGGTCCACAGTAGCATATATTTATAGCCTGGCTTTCCATAGTCTGCAACTGTAAATGTTTCTTCATAAAGCAAGGCTCTGCAGCTCATCCTGTTTTTCACCGCATTCTGTGCATGATTGCGTAGTCCAGAGGAAAAAAAAAAATCAGCGTGCTGCAGAATACCAGGGGGTATCTGTTTCTTTCAATTTCCTCTCTCTCCAAGTCACAGAGAAAGAGCACATCACTTGTAAACTACACACAGTAGGCGAGCCAACACCAACACCACCTCCAGTAAATCTCATTAAAGGCCTCCTCCTGCATCTCAACCTCATCACTGACTCAAATTACTGAGCATCCCTGATAACAGTCCATCTCAGAAAGTGATGTGGAATTACCTTCTCTAGCTCAGAAGAGAAAATGGCTCAGGCTTTCACAAAGGAAACCAGCTGCACATTCTCATGCATACTACTGTACTCTTGCCAGTTTTATTTCACAGTTTTCAAGTTCCTGTTCATGAGGCCACTGGAGGTGTGCTTTCAGGATATATTGGTTTGTGTTTTATCTTCAGATCAATGCAAGAATAACCTCAAATACATCTTCCTCTTCAGCTCACTTTCATGTTAGGAACTGATGAGAAAATACAAAGAATGTAAGAACAATTCACACATTTTCAGTGTTTGAAAAGACAGCCCTCGGCTGAAATCCACACCAAAACTGGAAGTTATAGTAGCTCCCCTTAAAACAAGTGTAAATGTCTCTGATTCTTACATCATGAGCATAATCTAAATTTCAGCACAGATTGTGTCTTTTCACGAGCAGCAGACAGCCTGTATATCAAGTTATATCACACCACAGCATAAGCCCAGAGGATGTCAACCAATAGGCTGAGTGCCAAACCGTCCTTATCAACTACCTTACTGAACCCACAACACTGAGAGTGAGCCTTGATTAAGCAGTGCAGTTCAGATTGACACAGTTACAGAGACCAGAGGCGAAAAACAAATGCAGGTGGTGTTTACCTTTAGCAGACATAACAGCTCCTCTTGATAAGGCTATTATTCCCTGGGCTACTGAATGTGAATCAAACCTCTGTGGTTTCTTTACTACATGGTTAGATCACAACACAGACAGATACCATCTCTAAGAACAAACATAGGGAAAAGCCATCTTTCATTCTGTCTAAGTCAAGTAATCACTTCTCCCTGCTGCCTCCATGTCACTGGCATTTCAGATGTTTGGAGATTACTACTCCCCCAACTCTCCTGAAAAACAGCAACTTGCAATACAGCTGGCATGTGTGTGTGTGTGTGTGTGTCTGTCTGTCAAAGAGAGGAATGAGGAAAAGTGCTGGCCAATCATGTGACAGGCACATAATTTCTTCTTGCCTGAAATGACTGACATCCTGCTGCATGTCTGAATGCACCTTAAATCTTACATACGATCAGGCTGCATGATGTTAACCTGAAAAACTGTTTTCTGTTGACAAATTAAATGTCTTTATGACTTGTAATGTACTTTACAGACCTCTGTCCACACGTTTCTCTTCATCAGGTAAAAATACTTTTACAATGGGACTTTTTTCATTATCAATTAATTTCATGATTATTTTATGGATTAACGAATTAACCGTTTTGTCCAAAAATAATGAAAACTGCAGATTATAACTAGACCCCAAGGTAGCGTCTTCACATTACTCCTTGCTTTGTCCGACCAATAATCTAAAGATATTCAATTTACAATGATATAAAACAGAGAAAAGCAGAGAATCTTTTGAGAATCATTTGAGAAACTGTTAAGCTTTGACACCTTGTCAAACAGAGTTGTGTTATCCGGCAGCACTGAGCATGAAGCCACCTGGATACTTCTGCATTTACAATATTCCCAAGACATTACCAAACAAATCACCAGCGGCTGATTTGAATTTTCCAGTGCCAGCTTATGTAGCAATAACAGAGCAGCATGTACCGGGTATTATTAGCTACAAAAGGTGCAGCCACAGTCTAATGAGCTAACAGGAATTCAGGTTAACGTTAGACAAGAGTTTCTGGTCCTGCAAAGTAACTACAGGCCAGTGGTCTTTGGTGTAGTTAGGGAGGAACACGTACAGTAAAAGCTCCCAGGACACATGACCCTTTGAACGCTGACCCTCATCCTGCTGCTTAGTGATGTGCCTGAGGTGCAGAGTGACCGAGAGGCAACTATCACAACACGTCTGATTAATTGCTGCATGACTGCCAGTGTCACAGGGGTAATGGCAGACAGATGTTGGCAAACGCTGTTGCTAAGCCTAATCTGGAGCCAAAAACATGCCGGTTTAAAGCTCTGCCCGTGGCTGCTTCTGGGAAGCAGAGCAACACACACACACACACACACAGATAGAAACTAAATCTCAATCTCTTCAGTTGTAGCTTTCTAATCTGCAGAATGTCTTCTCTCCGCTACACTCCGCTTAATCTGACTGCTTTCTGCGTGAAATACACACAGGAAAGCATTGATCGCTTTGGACTTAGTTTGTGGGAATCAATGATAATACCATCATTACCTACCGCTGAGCTGCGAGGCGTTTTGGTGTTAAGCACCCAAAGGGGGCTGCCGTTGCTGTAGCCATTTTCACTTGTAGGCTTCAGGCATATAAAAGGCAGCACAGGTATAAGAATGTGCTATAAAAAAATATTTGCACTCACAAAGAAACCGACATGCCCGTCCTTGCCTTCACCTTATACAACACAGTCTGCTGTTATAATATTATATGAAGCCACTGCGCAATAGTCACTGTATGGCTGTAGTAACCAAGAGACATATCATAGTCATTTTGACAGATTTTGCCATGTGGAATTACTTCCTCGCAGATGACGACTAATCTCTGTATATTATAGTATAAATATTCCATTACTCACACTAAAAATCAATACAAATACAATCCAGCCCCTTTTCAGACTGCAAAATCCTGCAACACTTTCAAATCAAGTCTGTAGTCTTCTCAGGGGAAAGGAGAAGCTGAAGCACAGCCGCCGCGCTGATGACCCAGATAGAAAACCTTTTGCTCCACATGGTGAGCACTGAGCAAGCAATGACTTAGTCAGCAAATTACTGGTCAGGCCTATGAATAACGCAGACTGCATTAGTCTGGCAGTCTGTTAATTTGATTTAGAGGTATAAAAACTGACGAGATGAATTTAACACAGGCGTTAACATCAATCAAGATCAAGTTCTTAGCTCATGCCAAGTCAGAGAGCGTGAAAGAATGTAATGTTTGCCGGCACTCAGAGACGCATCATGTTGTGATTAATGCCAAGCGGGTCTGGGCAGAATATCTGCATCTATAATATCTGAAGTCAAAAGAATAACATCAGCAGGTGCTGAGCTCTGCTGAATGAAGAAGTGGGACGCTGCTTCCAAGTTCCCAGACATTTGAGGGCAAGCGTTTGTATAAATGTTTGAACAGTCTCTCTGCACACTAGCTGTGCTTTCTGAGACAGTCCTGAAATTCCTCTATGAAGGAACGGGGAGCACAGACAGAATTGACATCCAAATATAACAGGTTTTTTGCTTGACCACAATCAGCATCTCATGACGGGGATAGGCAGCAGGAGCAGCTTGTGAATGAGTGAAAGCTGAAGTTTTCTGAGGAGTGGGGGTGAGAATGAAGTTGAGAGTGAGGGTGTTTGGTGTTTTTCCGCCTCTATGAGGCATCTGACTGAGCTTTTGACAGAGAGTGAGACGAATTGAGGGATTTGAGGGCCGACAGAAAGATCACACAGCTTGTATTTTTAATAAGGCCCCGGGTAGCAAGGCTCCAAGAGGTAGCTACTGCAAGGACTGAAATATTAAGAAGATGGATCTTTGATTTTTCTTTTAATGTCTCAAGAAAAAATAGCTAACTTTTAATGATAAGGCTGACAGTGATTTTCCACACCACTTCAAACGCTCTCTTTCACTGCTTTATGTATGACTCACTGCTAAATCAATCTGAAAATAAATGACAAACATAGACAAACTGCAATAAAGCAATCTGTAATTGGTCAGACAGCTCCTTCGTAATCAATTAGTCTGGTTGGACTTCTGGCATGCTAACATTTGCTAATTAGTGCTTAACATAAACTTCAGCTGAGACTGATCGGAAAGTCATTAGCTTTACAGTATTGGACAAACTGAAATTTTGACCTGATGAAAAGTCAGGAGATCAAAGTTTTTACAATTCATCCTGAGGGGAACATGCTTGTCTGCACCAAATTTCATGGCAATTTCCCCAAAAGCTGTCAAGATATTTGAATAATTTCTGCTTCCCAAAGACACATTCTACAGTGTTACAAGTCTTTGGGACGCAGAAATCACCATACAACCTTTGGACTCAGCAACTGGACAAGAAAGATGTGTTTTTTGCACACCGATTGCTGAGATATTTAAACGAAAAACAAAAACTTCAACCTCATGGTGGAGACAGAGGAAAGGTCAGGGGATCACTTAAGTCAGCAGGATTCATCCTCTGGGAACCACGACTGTCTGCAATACATCCAATAGTTGTTGAGACACTTCAGTCTGGAGTGGTGGGCCAACTGAGAGACTGACCGACAGATCGACATAGGCTACCGGCTAACATTCTGACTTGATTTCATTCATGTATCTGTGACACAACATAGCTATGCCCACATTTGCCAGCACTTACAGAATATCCAAACCACAACAGTCTGGAAGAAACCTGTCCAAGGACAAAGGAAGGACTCTTTCTGCAGTGTTACACATATTAATACCTAGTTTATCTCTAAAGTCAGCCACTTAGCACTTCCATTACAGCCACAGGAAGGTTATATGTACTGTGGGGCTGGGACCACTTACTGTAAACAGTGAAATCAATAATAAAATAACTTATTGTTTTTTCTTTCACCATAAACAAATATTCTGCACACGTATTACATTACATTACAATAGTACTGAGGGCATTGAGAGCGTTTATCATTAGTTATTTTTTACATTTTCTTATGGATTTTCTTTGTCAGGGTGTGAATCAGCATTCGTATAGTCATAAATTGTCTTTCTAAACCACTCCATTCAGTCGCTAACATTAAGCTGTACTAGTGTCGAAGCAATTAATCGATTAGTCGTCTGACAGAAAATTAATCTGCAACTATTTTGAAAATTGATTACTTAAGTCTTTTTTTTCCCCCATCAAAATGTAAAACACTCACAGCACACACTCATTCAGTTTCTCTAATGTGTGATTTTGCTGCTTTTCTCTGTTTTCCTTCATTCAAATCCATCATTTGAAATTGAATATCTTTGGGTTTTGGACTGTTGGTTGGACAAACCAAGACATTCAAAGATTTCACACTGGGCTTTAGGCAATTCAGACAGCCATTTTTCACTATTGAGACATTTTATAGACCATAAATAACGATAATGAAAATGTTGTTTAGTTGCAGCCCTAAGCTGTACTTTCAAGACAAACAGAGTTACTCATGAAAACTGAAGCATGTGGAGTGTTGTAAATCTAAATATACACCATTCTAGCTAACTGCAGCAGTGAGCACAGGCCTCTAGAGGTGATGCTGCTGCACTTAAATCATCATGCCTGCTGGGACTCCAGGTTACCCTGATGCATTTCTCCTGTTAAGGGGCTCTGGCTCGGTGTGCTTGCAGACAACCCTTCCCATAATTAATTGTGATTTCATGGAGAGGATCGTGGTAGGGCATTCCCTGTGGAGGTGATGGGGGAAAAAAAAAAAAGAGAGATGGAGGCAGCTGCAGGGGAAGGCACAGTCATAGGGCTGTGTGAGGGGAGCAGCTGTTGCAGCCATGGATCACAGCTCATCTGCATCTCTGACGGCTGACTGAGCCATCTCAAGGACCTTCTTCACTCGTAAATTACAGAGGTGACTGTAGGGCTGTGGAGCGGTAATCAAAAAAGGTAATAAAAACACTTTTTTGGGTCCAAGAATTCAAATTTTCTTATCTTTTAAATTAGTAAATATTAAAATATTAGGTTATTGAGATGCAGAAAGCAACTCATTTGAAGATGTCATCTGGGTTGAATTTCAGTCCCACTCTTTCACTTTCTCCCCCTGACAGTGACGTGATCTTTGGCTGCGAGCCATCCTCGAACATCGCAGCCGGGGTACTTAATGTGGTACAGCATAGTGCTAGTACTACTACTAAACTGAAGAGTAGCATAACAAAATTTACATTTGACTTTGTTGCCTTTCTGGAGGACATGGTCCACACTAACGAAGCCCTAGCAGAGTGTGTATGCAAATTAACCTACAGACTGACATGCATAACCAGTCAAAAATATTTGCCATTATATTTGCCAACCGGTTAAAGGTTAACCGTTCATCCCTATTCACAATACAAAAAATAAATGATACGGTTGCTCTTGTTTTCCTTTGCTGCTGATCAGATGGAGAAGCCAAATCCAGCAGAGCATTAAATCAGAGTCCAGTAGACAGAAAACAAACTAGGTTCATCCTCAACTGCTGAGGTAAAGAAATGTCAGTAAAGAAATGACAGAGAGAGGCTGGTTGTGGAAGAGTCAAAGACATGCTTGCAATGATGCAGACAACTGGAAATCTATCAGAATTTTATATATAGAAAGATATTAACATGTTCCATATGAACATCATAGATCAAAGAAGATCAAAACCAGGATGCGATTTAAATGAGGGCAAGAGGGATAAAATCCCCTATCAGTACATGTAACTGCATATCAGAAGATCAATATATATCGTTTAGACATTTTCAGGAAATTAAATTGAGAAACTGTTTTTGCTAAACATAACCAGACCAGTTTGTCTAATCCAATGAAGTAAATACCTGACAAAGGTACTTCATCACATTGGTGCAAGAATCCAATTAAAATCCAAACAGTGCTGCTAAATAATTATCAACATTATCAACAATGGCCTATTAGCTTCCATGCTATAAACTGTATAGAAAAATCTCTGATATATAGTTTATCCCTTCATACTGTCATATAGTCCAACTCTAATGTGGTTTATTGAAAATGAAATACAGGCCTGATTAAAGAGGCTTTATTAATTACATTTTTAATAACTTTATCAGCACTGAAAACTTTCCAGTGATGCTGGTGGGAGCTGCTTTCTGCTGTTCCTTTTATTATCTAATAACGCTGAAGAGATGACAATGAGGACGTTATGATCATCAGGAGTATCGCCGTGGTGATGACCCAGCACAGAAGCAATTACGATCGCCCTCCATGTGGACCACCTCCTACTCAGTGCAAAATATATGAGTGGGTTGACCTTTATCTCTCAGTGTGTGCATTAAATAGTGAGTGAGACAAAGACAAATGGAGGTAGACAGAAAACCCACCTTTCACTGCCCTGTTGTTTGGAAACAAACATCCCACACGACTTGTCTGGTGATGCGTATTTATAACTTTGCCGAATACCATTTTGCACGGGCAGAGACAGAGAGAGATGTAGATAAACAGAGAGAGACAGAGAGAGAGAGATAACCAGAGAAAGAGAGGGAGAGAAGGAATGAGTTCATAATGACAGATGGGCCTGGGTGCCTTCCAACCTCCAAAGCTCCCGCAATATGACAAAGATTACACAGGAGAGCAATTTCAAAAAAAAGGTGCCCATGTCCTTGCGGGATTACACATGTTCGTCTTTTAAAATTCCAAGGTAAAAGAAAATGTATGCAAAGAAAGATCACCCACAGTATCCAAAAATATTCTCCTGGCAAGCGCGTCCGTCGACCGATCTGTGAACATCTTAAGCGATGCGGCTCTGTGTTTGTTAGGGCTGGGAGAGTGATAAACAAAATGCATCACGCTGGCTTTGCAGTGAGTGCTAATCTGTCACTGAAGCCTCTGCTGTAAAACTGCTGTGGCACGAGCCGCCACGCAGGGGTGAGGCGAGGGGAGACGCGAGGGGAGACGCTCACTGTGTTGGTGAGAATTGAGAATGTGACAGCCAATTAGAGTTGGAGCAGACGTACAGACACATAGGACTCCCGCATTTTTCAGCACAACAGCGGCTTGTGCATTTTTCTAATGAGCTCCAACTTCTAAAAACCTCTAAAAAGGGATGCTCTTGACATTTTTAATTTTTACTGGCCTTTTCTTTGCCAGAAACTCACACAGTAAGCAAAAATGTAATTATGTATCCTTCGGTTTCTCAAAAATGATTAGTTAGCATTGTCAGTTTAGCTCCTCCCTAAATACAAGGACAAAGTTAGCAATTTGCACCTGTTTTAATCCCTTTCCTTTAATTATGATTCTACTGGTATCGCTTTTTGAAGTCCAATATCCATATGTTGGCTGACTCTTTTTTAAACAAATTGCAGTCAAAAAGTGTCCATTTTAATATTAAAAAAAACCAATTAAGTCTTAACCTCAGAATTACAGTTTGCCAGTCCACAGAGGAGGGCAGGAAAACAAAGTGAATGTGTTTAATTTACAGGCTGAATCTGCATTGTTCAAATACAGATGTATGAGGTGAATCCAGAGAGCGGACTGCAGGAAAGATGCACAACTAATTGCTCTTGATGTGGTGTGTGATGTGGCTTTTCCGCTGGCTTTTTCTCTTCCTGCACAGCCTAATCATACATTTAGCTCAGCATCTCTGCCTTCACATAGTGCATGTCTGAAGAGTTAAATGTCTTTCTAACGTGTCTGGGTGGAGAGTATTTCCGAAATGCTCTATAATGTCTTCCACCTCTGTAAAGACAACTGCTGTGACACTAAAGCTTGCACTGACTGTGGAGAGGACGTCTAAAAACATGTCGGTAGCCACTATCGACTTGGTTTTCAATCATTTTCACTTTATCCAGCAGTGCAGAAAATAGAGGAGAAAGGAGAAAATCACATCTGCAGAGATGAAAGATGAACTATAATTTGCTTCTAAGGTGGTCACAAATGGTAAGCATTGGTAATATTTGTGAGAGCTGATGTTGTTTGTGTGTGTGGCAGTTTGCTTTCCCGCAAATAAATGAGCTGACCTAGCTTTCTTGATTAGTCTACAGAGTTGGTGCTGATGAGTTTCCTGCGTTAATCAGTGATGGTGGATCCGATATTGTTGACTGATCAGGGGAAGAAACCACATGAACATCTGAGGAAAATATTCATCAACATTTATCTTTCAGTAGGGAGGAATGTGAAACCTGCATGACAAACATTTCAATACCAATTTATGGACCGATGGTGAAAGGTCAAATATTCCTGTGGCCTGGCTAAACTAGACTTGTCTAGTCTTGTTTCCTTTGAAATAACACTTGGGTTAACGGCTCCTTTGCACAGGGTGAAGCTTAATTTATAGTTTTCAGGCTGACATTTAAAAGGTGGTTGTGTAAAATTAGATCCGAGGAGCACCGACTGGCAAATATGTACTGTATTAACAGGTCCAAAATTCTGGGAATCTCATAAATAGGTCTCTTGAATGTGGAACACTAACCAAAGTTCAAACAAGCTTCTCATCCATGTCCTGTGAGCAGTTGTGACGCACTGGCTATATTGTCAGCCCCCCCATCTTCAGAAGGAATTTCTGTGCCTGAATGCCTGCAACTGGTATGACCCATTCATTACCAAAAATCTAATTACAGGCTGCCACAT
This sequence comes from Enoplosus armatus, assembly GCF_043641665.1. Taxonomy (NCBI): domain Eukaryota; kingdom Metazoa; phylum Chordata; class Actinopteri; order Centrarchiformes; family Enoplosidae; genus Enoplosus; species Enoplosus armatus. The sequence goes on along the minus strand of NC_092198.1, from coordinate 16,401,595 downwards.
GGTACTCATTTAACCATTTGCGTCTACATAATTACTTTAGGCAGAGATGAAAAGGAACAGAAGAGTCTGAGGTTACAAACAGGCCTGTCATACACTGTTCACCCTGGCAGAAACAAGTAAAGCATCACCTAAAACGGAAACCAGTCTCATATTTATTAATTCATGCTTCATACTTACACCAATCTCTCTGTATCTACTGATGCTTTTTACTGTCATTACATCTGACTGTGTTAGGCAATGATATCCCAATTTCCTTCACAGACTAATAATCTCTCCCTCCTTCAGAAGGATGTCTATAAGCGTTATGGATTTCAGGTACGCATTTATTGCTTCACAGTTATAGTTTGATTCCAGCCAAATAAGACAGGTTGTCTGGATTTACAGCTATGCCAAGTTAAATTAAAGTAAATTATTTTGATTAATCAAAAGCTTGGGACATTTCACAAGCAGAAATGTCACAATTCTGAAGGGCAGGGTCGACCTTAATTAGTCATCTGGGCTATAACCATGCTTTATCTGGAGCAAAGTGAATCCAGCCGTCTCAACTACAAGAACTTCAACAGCTCAGTGTTACAACAGTTTGTCCAAGGCAGGAAGAAGAATGAGGGCAGAGAAAAAATAAAGCGTCTTTTTGTATTCCAGGGTGGAAGCTGCTTCGGTGATTGAATATACGTCTAGTTCACTGCAACAGAGGCTCTCGAGTGTCAAAAGAAGCCTCTTTCTTTCTCTCACTGCAGCAACATCCAAGGTAAAGTTAACTAATGCGTACCAAGGCGCCGCATCCACCAGATCCTGTCTTTTATGCAAGTATGGTACACATTAAGAACAGTAGATATACATAGATGCAAGATCTTGTGATTCTGAATTGAATCCATCCCAATAAGCTTTAGGGCTGTAGGAAAGATCCAGTACAAAACTGGCTTCTTATACACATTTATTTAGTCATTTATTTACTGCATATGTGAAAGTCTGTCAGTATGGTCTGGTACTGTTTACCACAACTAACACCACTACCGCAGCCTTACTCTGGACTATGCTATGAATGTCTGAAAAGTCAAGGTACGTCACTAAACTGATGCAAAAACCCCAGTGCAGAGAATGAACCATTCAAAGGTTATCGCAAAGAACAATTCTACAATTGTTAAAAGAAGGAGAGTGAAGTTTAAAAGGAAAGTGCGATAGTAATATAAGGACACCAGCATTGATAACTTACTTTGATGATTGTTTGCCGTTTGTAGCCTTTGCAATTCTGAATACATTGTACGTTTTGCTCAACATTTCAAATTTGCAACACATATTTGTTGCAATTTTCCTATAATTTGTGAAAGTATTCAAACGTCTTAGACTCAAAACACACAGTGGGGTTACTGATCAAAAAAGGTTGTACATGTGGTACGTACAGAGAGGATGTTAGAGCAATGAGAGGGAAAGCACCAGCCAGGACTTAAACCTACTTTCATTACGAGCTCTCTCTTGACCGACACAATCCTTTACAGATGAACACACCAGTAGCTACATGAAGTGGTTTAAAGCGGAGCTTCACAAATGCTTTTATATATCATGTACCCCCAGCTGTGAACACATTAGGCCACTGGGGACAGATATAACTACCTTTTTCCTGGGTCCCTCCATGTGTTGAAGAACAACTGCCTACATACAAGAGAGACTAACAGTGGTGACACTGAAACAGCTGTTATCACACACCATTTACACTCACTATCTCAAATTTCTCATGAATAAAAACGTTTACTCACTCCATACTTACACAAACACTCTGACTTTGTCAAACACAGGTGTAAAAAATGACATCAATGTGTTAGGGCCCTGGTGTTGGGCACAATAGTTCATTTACATGGCTTACTGGCACACCTAAATGGAACAGAGCCATCATGAATGTTATTAGTTACTTACATATATATCCGTTTCCTGCTATAATTAGTCAAAAGTCTGCTGTGGAAAAGGCCTATTTTGAACAGAAACCCTCATGACCTCACGTACACCTGCTGGTTTGTAGGCAGCTACAAATTCCCTCACGTAGTTTTGACTATTTTCAAGTTCAACATTTTCTCAGTATGGTGATACATTTACAAATGTCACAGGAAGGAGAATCCTAACGAAAAAAAAGTTACTGTGCCTTTATCCTCCGTCTGCCCTCAAAAAGTTGTGAACAGCTGTGCACTCCGAACAGTCTGCAAATGGAAGTATGACTCCAAATATTTGCTTTGACGACTGAATCTAATTGTGAGGTCTTTGCCAATTCCCTCTCCCAGCATCAACAACCACTCTGTGCCAGCCCCGCAATATCAGCATTTTGGCTAAATCCATAAACGGGAGTAGTTTGTAAGCCACGATAATCACACAGAAAAATAGCCTATGTCTGGCTTATGCTCAAAAGTAATTTAAATCCACAGAGTACTGTCCTTTTTTCCCTGAATAAGACCAATTATATATAGATATATATATAGATATATATCACCTGCATATATATGCAGGTGACACTTTCAGACTGTAAACACAGTAAAGTCAGGGAATAGCTTAACATAGAAAGGATGAGCTAGAGATAGAAGAAATCTATGGACTTAAATATTGGTTCGAGCATTGTTGCATTCATGGCTGCAACTAGCAATTATTTGCATTATCTTATTCATCTACTGATTACTTACCCAATTAATTGTTACAACATTAAGTCTATGAAATGTCAGAAATTAGTCAAAAAGTAAAAATCTAAAGTTCCCACAGTGCAAGGCGATGTCTTGACGTTGTGTTTTGTCCGACCAACAGTCAAAAACACAAAGATATTCAATTTGTAAAGCTATAAAACAGAGAAAAGCGGCTTATCCTCACATTGGAAAAGCTGCAACCACAGAATGTTTGGCTATTTACTTGATAAATGATTTACCCTATTATCAACGATTACCAAAATTGTTGGCCGTTAATTTTCTGTCCATCAACTAATTGTTTTAGCTCTTCTATCACTTTTATGTTACTTTTATTATAATACTGTATATATCAACCTGGCTTTCCCCTGCAAATACGAGAAAACAGTTAGCGGGTAACACAGCAAAATTAACACACAAGCCCTGAAATTCTGTCCTCCTAACAAATAAATCCTCTTGTTATCTTGCCATAGCAGTGGCAGCAGCCCCGCTTGCTGTGTCCTCCTGAGAGCTCTTCCTCTCCCCCCCGTGTGCATGCTGGCGTAGACCATAACAGATTGACTCAGCCCGACAACAGCTGCCAGAACCCCGCAAGCCTCGTCCTCCAGACACTGATGGATTGTGGGAGGGGAGCCAGGGTGATTAGCCCCTGACATGGGAGAATTATTGCAGCGTACCACCCCAAAAGAGATTGCACCTGAGTAGGTCAACGTAGGGCATTCACGCTACTTTAAGTCATGTTGTTAATGCCCATTCAGACTTACAAATGCACAGGGCTTGAACTCGGCATGTCAGTAACAACAAGTGGCAGGATTGTGCGGGGGCACTGATCCTACTGGTCACTATCTAGACTAATAAAATCTAACCAGGGAGATAAAAAAAAAAGAAAAGTGATGCACTCTTTTCACAGGACAACATATTCTGTTGTGTGATTTGTTTAAAAGACCAGACTGACAATCAAATATTCACCTCTGCCTCGCAGTTAGTATTTTTAACTGCTTCAGTCAGATACAGCACTTGCCCTAAGCTTGACAGTGACATCCACTAAGGTCCACTGGAGGTAGGCACATGGTGCTTCTTTTAGAGGAAATACTGCTGCTTGGAAAATGAATTAGCTGAGAAATCCTACTGCTTGACTAGCAAGACACAGCACAGAGAGCTGCTGTTTACTTACTCTGCCAAAAATAAAAACTAGTCCATCTCTCTTCCCCATTTTTTTCTCCTCCTCACAGCAATGAGCTGCAGCATCTGTTCTTGTCAGGACTCTTATTCATGCCATTCATTTCTCTCTTGCCGAGTGCAATAAAGAAAAAAATCCTGCTGTTATTCAATAAACATCCAGAACAAGCTGTCCTGGGTTAATGTGGCCTAACTTTTCCTGCCTCTTAAAGCAGATGTTTATTAGAGTAGAAGAGCCCGCTCCTCCACACCAGGAACACTCAGCTTAGTCAAGTAGAGCTAACCCTCTGCACTTTCTCAGACGAGAGCAGGAGGACAGTTTGACAGAATGCAAGTCAAGAGGCAGCGGCTCCATTCTGTGATTCATCCGGACCCTCATTACAAAGACATGGCAATTAATGCCTCCAAGTTCAACATCACAGCCAAATTGTCTCATTCTGGCCTGTGAAGTTTTTATCAGACTAGAATCCCAAATTGTGGCTGCAAGAAAGAAGTATACTCCATCCCTGATATTAGTATAGTGGCGTGCTGCACCGTCAAACCACATCCATACCACACCACATGCCAGCCAAAAGGTTCAAATAAAAGGCCTCTGAACTTTGGGTGGACCTAATTGTGCTTTTAAGTGCCAATTGGAGAGCTAAAGTGTCCTGACTGTCTATGTTCTGGCTGCCAAATGCCCCCACCAAACTACACGATTTAACTGTTAAAACAGCCTAGTAACACAGCTGTTTTTCTGGCAGATATTTGCAATTTAAAAGAAAAACACATTAGCACTACATTACTATTTACAAGCAACAATGAGAGTCAGGTCAGCTGATCATATCTAGTTGACACTGTTTTAAACTAGCACCTTGCCTCAGTTGCCTTTGACAACAGATGAAAGAGGTGTGGACTTCTTCTTCATATTTAACTGAAGCTCTATCAGCTATCCACACAATAAACCTTTTTTCCCAGCAGACATGTTGACATGTCATGATGGAAAAAGATGTCACAGTCCCAGGGCATTGGTATTGTGCATGCTGGATCACTGGCATGGTGTACTGGGACAATTCAATAGAGAAGAGCATCAATACTGTCATCAGCTACATCTGTGGTTTTCCTGCTATGTCAAAATGTCTTCCATGAAAATGGTCTATTACAGTTGGATTGCACTCTTGAGTCTTAGGCCAAGCACACCCTTTGAGGCATTTTGTCAGATGACGCCTTATATCTCACAAAGATGATTTTTTTTTGGCCACTTGCGTTCATCTGGTGAATGGAAGTCCAATAATTACCCTCCTTTAGCTCTGTTTTAGGTCTCTAACAACTCTTGGGGGAATATCTGGCTTTTTTTCTTTAGCTGCTAAATGCTCCATGTTCACCAGCAAGTCACTAATTGTGTCTGTCTGCCATTTGGTCTGAGTAGGTAGTTTACAGTGGGTTTTTTGCTGAAAACTCCTGCCTGCTGTGGCTAAAAACTGTTATGAGAGTGAACTACACCAGTAAAGTTCATGGCAGACAGCTAAACAATGAGCTGAAACTCACTATAAGCCTCTGTAAAGCTGAGGGGGAGCTGAAGATTCAGCTGTAGGTTTATCACTACGAGCAACACCTTTCAAAGATATTAAAAAATGCCAATTATAGCTGCTTTAAATAATGTGGTCAAATTAGTTTGAAACTGCCACTTGTTTGTATTTCATCATCAGCATTCAAGTTTGAGGTTTAATTTGCAAGAAAATGCTTTTCAAAAATCTGCAAATTTGCAATCTCGCAGCTGAATGGGATTACATTTTTCTCCCATTTATCAGCATCTGTATTGGGCCAAGATATTCTACATTAATCACACACGACTAATTATGGCACTAGAATGGCCTCTACACATGTGAAAATTCAGAAAATTGCAGCATCAGGCAGGCGTCCAAGTGTTCAACGAGGGGCAGCACATCGACAAGCACCTCATCACATAATGAAAAGCTGATTTTGCCATTATTCTGCATTGTGGCATTTGTTCATTTCTATGTGACCACAGGGTGAAAAATTATTCTAAGACAGCGAGGTAATCACACCCCATATGAGGAAAAAGATCAATATCCTTGTCCACAGTGGGACCCACAGTGCCCCGTACAGTCCATATTAATGCATGCTGTGGTCCAATCTAAGTTCACATCATGAAACTGGCTCGTTGATTATTTTAATATATATCTACAAGATGGTCAAAGATAAAATCCATATCCATTTGTTATGACAGACAGTTTGTGTTCGTTCATAACAAAAAAAAAACAAGCCTCTTTTGTTTAGTCGACTGTTTATAAACATCGAAATAACATACTGCTGTTGCTTATATCTCATTGCAGAAAATAAATATCGGAGAGAGAAGAATGCATCCAAATAAAAACACAGATCTGTAATCAACACTAGCATCTGCTGTGATACACTGACAGACTGCAGCACTGACTAGATGAGAAGGCAACTGACCTACAAAAACTGCACTCTACACTCTGTCTGGACTTACTGCGGCCCAGTCCTCAGCACAGACTCTCCGAAATCTAATAATACCGGACAAATATGACTGACAATATAACTAAGAAGTGATTCAAATTGGTTTGGAAGTGAGGAAAGACCACACAATCCAGCCAGCGATGTGAAATCTGAACCTTTGCTGGCTCTATACATCAGGTGAGTATTTTGTGTTTCACACAATGAATTCCCTGCAGTCCCTGTTCAGTTTTCTCTACATCATCAGATTCAAGGACATATGCATATGTTCGTGCTCAGCAACTTTTGTTTTCCCACCGTGTTTCACTTTGAGATGCATAATTAATAACAGATAATGAAACAATTAAATGTGCCTCATACACTAAACTCATTATCTATGATGTATTAAGTGATATGACAAAAGCATCCTCCTGTCAAGCAAAAATGTGCAACGGCATGCTCTGATGATGCATGCAATCCCTTACAGCCACAAATAAACTGAACACAGAGCTTTGGGCCAACAACTCTGGTAAGGCCGCTATTAAGTGCTCAACTTTGGGCTTAGAAATCTGAGTGAAAACGGATTTACTGGTTACTGAAACATGTTATAAAAGCAGTGCCCCTGGCAGTAACCTCTGTGTTCCCACAAACTAAGCTTTGCCTTAATATCAGCTACTGGGGTACATTTCCCAAACTACAAGAGGCTGGTTCCCCTCATTCAACTCATATTCTCTGTGTCGACTGTCCCATCAGTCATTGGTTGCTTACCACGATGCAAATTACACAACATATGCACTCAGTTTCCAGCTTATTAAGTACAGCTAGCTGAAACTGATGCAGTCTAATACAACAGCCCTGCAACAAACCCTACCTTCATGTAGGTAGTAATGACCAGCTTTAGGTGAAAGTATTTTAGAGACATTTAGGAGGCGGTAGTTTGTGGTGCTGTTGACTTGCATTGCCTTATACTAACTAAGAGGTGTTTCTAATATTTAGCCTACCCTCATTTATAAGGATGGGACGGCAACTGAGTGTAATCAATTGAGTTTAGTCAACAAAGAACATGAAACATTTGGCAGAAACAGAAACGCAGCAAACATAACTTCCATTTCCAAATGTTTTGTTTTATAATTGGATCGTCAATAGTAATAGCAGCAATAACAGTTTTCGTGTATTAATATATATACCATGACGGCCAGTACGTCGCAAAAACGATCGTCGGTGTATTAAAGCACGCTGACTTAACCAGAAGCTCATTAGGGTTTACATGATCAGTCCAAATTACCATGCCAGTATGTAAGCTGTAAGCAAGGTCGACAATAAATCGCGAGTTTTTATGAGTGGAGTTAGGCGTGACATTCTCCTCGTTAGAAAAGAGCGGCACGTTTTGGATTTGTGGGTTTGACAATCAAAGGGGTCCCAAATATCAAAATGTGTTTAGAAGGCCAACATTTTTGCATTCATATACAGACTAGTTACATCATGGCAAAGCACCGACTACACCGGCTTGGTTGACGTGTGCCTCAGCCGAGATCAAAGCAAAACAGACTCACGACTTGCAGCGACTACAGAGAACGACCCAACTGCCTCAAAGTCTTGATGAAAACTACCAACCTTTTACCCTTACACCAGTTACAGATTCCGCATACAAAACACAATGAGCTGAACAAGAGGACACAAGTATTAGAGATGGACAGGGGGGGGTTGCAGGGGAAAGACACAAGGGGCCATATGTCTCATCTGACCAATTAGCTAGCCTGCTAGCCAGCAACGGTCACAACAAAATGCATTTGCTCTCTACTACACTGGCAGACCAATATTAGCTTCAGTAGCTACTCACCCCAGCCGAAGAGTCCAGGATGTCCTAAAAACTGAGTCACAGCCGCCCGGAACGTTTGTCAAACCGTAAAAATCTCGTTGTACGACTACAGTCTCCGGACAAGCCTGTGCGGTGCTGCTGCGTTTTCAGTTCGCACCGCTCACAGCACCATTAAAAGCTGCATTGTTGGAGCGACGGCTGGACAAACAGCACCGACAGCACACCGCAAAGCATTGTGGGAAACGGTGTTGATTAGACGTGCCATTGAAACACTTGAAATATTGGGAGAATGCTCCATCTAGTGGTCAGTGCGGGTACCATTGTAGTGACACATGTAAGAAATAGCATTTCATGGGTAAACATTTTTTAGAAGAAAATATATAATATATAGTAATAGTAATAATAGTAATATTCGTTGAAGACTTCTATCTCTTCATGATATTTTTGGTTGTTTATTTGTTTCATTTTTGCTTGCTTCTGTTATGTGTTCAGTGCTGTATTAGAAAACATTTCTTTGCCTTAATGTTTATAGAGTGGATAGTTCGGGAAAAAAAGTGATAGACCACTGTCTTGCTCTTGAAAAACATGTATGATTAAGGGAAAACACTCTATTGGCTGATGTCTTAATGTATGTAAATATTTTCTTCTTCTCTTTTTACTTGTGTACACCCTGCTGTGTCTTGGTGTGAGTGTTTTTTTATATTTTGATAAATGGAATAAATGCATTTGTTTAGAAAAAAAGAGTTCAGGAGGTCCTTTTAGCTCCTTTCAGTCCTACTGGGCTGTAACTAGCACAAGTCTATAGGTGGCAGTAGTGAGTCCATTAGAGAGGCAAATGTACACAAATAGCCCAAGAAGAAAAGGCTCCAGCAGTCGTCGCAGGGTGATGACATCCCTACTGGAAAATGGAGAGAAAACACATGTCAGCTTTTGCTTTGTATCAAACGTTTTCAACAGACGTGCCTCCTGCTGCTAAGAAGCCCTCCCTGCAGGTAAACATTATTAAGATAATGTGGTAGATGTTGGTTTAATGCTCTGCTCTGTGATGGACGCGTCTGTCACACCTGCAGGAGGAACTGTGCTGTAACTAGCAAAGTCCCCCTGATAGCCAGCCAAACCATGTTACCTGCTCTTCATTTCTCCAGACTAACTTTGTTGCTTAACCGTGTTTAGCTTCATGTTAGCCTGTCTCATGTTCTAGGTAGCAGAGAAGAAGAAGAAGAAGAAAAAGGAGAATGGGGCTAATAAGGTCAACACAGTTAAAGCTCATTTGAAACCTGAAAGGAAGAAAATGCGAAAGAAGCTCCTGAAGGCTGCAAGGGAGGAGAGCCTCAAGGAAGTTACAGAAGTAAGTGTGTACCCGCTGCAACATCCACATCCATGAAAAGTTATGATCTGTTAATCTGCATGTCAACATTGTTTTTACCCCGAAAATATTAACAATATCAGTAGCATTATTATTTCTTTTGACCCTAAAATGATGATACTATTCTACAAATGCAGGAGGAGGAGGAGTGTGTAAATGGAGACGGGGAAGATCTCGACGGTTTACTGGCCGACCTGGCAAAAGTCAGCAACAGCAGGGAGAGAGCGAGCAAGCTGTTCCAGTGGCTCATCAACCCTATTCCTGCCAAGTCCTTCTTCAGGTACAGATGAGTGTGTTGGCAGTGTTTCTGACTGTCTGTAAATGTGCATGTAGTGCATAGACTCTGAACTTCATATCCATCCCAAATAAACGTAAATATAAAAAGGTTAATTCTGTAGCCTGCAGCATAGTAAACACTGGAGTCGCACAATGTATTAAATTAATGAAACTTTGCAAAATAATATACCTTGTACAAGGTGTCACGTTTTTCTTGGTGCATTCACGAGTTAATATTTTTCCTCTTTCTAAAGGGAAACATGGGAAAAGAAACCCATTCTTGTTCAACGTAAGAATCCAGATTACTACAAGGGACTGTTCTCCACAGCGGAGTTTGATCGCATATTAAGAAAGGTAACAATCTGAAACATTACCCAGACACTCATCAATCCTTAATTAATAAACTGATTTTGCTGAATGGTTCACATTAACACACACATTGACTCCAATCGCACAGACTAAAAATGATCCAGGGCAGTTCCGTTAAGTTTGTTCTCATTTTTTTTTTATTTCTATAAAAAAAAAGAAGCATAAAGGGAAGTATATTACTGTTTTTAATGTGAAAATGAGCTGCCTCATTTTTGTTGTATATTACGTTATGGCTAATAGCTATGTGCCCAGATTTGCTGTTTGTCCTGTTCCCTGTTCTTCGATAAATCACTGAAGACAAAGATCTGTCACACTGAACGACATGTCTGCGTTGTTGGATTTAAGGAGGATGTTCGGTATGGAGTGAACCTGGATGTCACGAGCTACACTAATGGCACGAGGGAGACGCACAATCCTCCAGGGAGAGCTCTGCCGTTCACTGTGTGGGACTTCTATGCGGTGAGGCCACACTGATGCAAGCAGCAGATTTGTAGACAGTATGTGATTATTTCTAATGCAACATTACTGCGTTTCTGCACTTTTATAGTCCTGATTACATTCCTTATAATTGGGCCCTTTGCAGCGAGTTAGCTCCTCCGGCTTTCTCTGTGGGGGTCATTAAAGTTTCTTCTCACTTTCAAATTTTCCAGGTTATGTATGTTTATGTATTAAGCAATATATTAATTTGAATATTTTCTGTGCTGCAAGCTAGAAGCTAGTCATTTTGTGTTATGTGCATTAACCATTTCAGTGCACCATCTGCACAGCGCACTCATTGCAGATTAGTAATCATCACTGTGGCTCCATTTCCCAGAGTGGCTGCTCCCTCCGCATGCTGAATCCCCAGGCTTTCTCCTCCACAGTGTGGGGCGTGCTGTCCATCCTTCAAGAGCAGTTCGGCAGCATGGCAGGAGCCAACGTGTGAGTATTACAGCTATTGTCCTGGAAACCTTTTTTTTGGATGCTATTGATTACTATTAAATGTGTGTTTTTCCTTTTTAACCAGATACCTGACGCCACCTGGAACTCAAGGCTTTGCTCCACATTATGACGACATTGAGGCGTTTGTGGTTCAGCTGGAGGGGAAGAAACACTGGAGAGTGTACAGCCCAAGGTGAGACACAGTGAGGAACCTTTCGAAAGAGAAGTTCAATTCACACCAACTTTGTTTTTAAAACTAAACAAAACTTCCTTTTTTTATTTATTTTTTAACCTGTAGAATTTTTTTCTAGCAAGGCAATGAGGGTTTTGAGGGAAAAGCTGCCTAACAGATGCAGGATAAAGCATGTCACAGATGCACCAGTGTGCTTTTTATGCACTATATTTACCATATGAGGCTCATGATACACTAAACAATGTTTTCCAAGTAGTTTGATATGAAATTAGTAAATGAGAAGGAAGGAAACACACTGTGAAGCTGTTTTTTTTCTTTTTTACTTTTTCTTAGGACAGAAGATGAGGTCTTGCCTGTGTTTTCAAGTCGTGAGTAAAAAGAGTTTTATTTTTCAGGATCTTCTCATTTGTCTCTATGTGGTTGGAAACAGGATTTATAGATAACTGTATTTTCTACGTTATTGGCTTTACACACATCTGCACAGAGAAAGGATGTTCATTGCACGATTGAAGGACTTGCTAATATTGCTAATACTTAAGCGGTGTCCTACCTTGATCTCTTCAGAGCTGATATAAACCGTAAAGATCGGCTGTGGTCATTTGTCAGACGTGACCGCTTTGCGTTTCCTCTCCAGCAAACTTCGATCAGGCAGACATTGGGAAGCCGATCCTGGAAGTGGTGCTAGAAGCCGGGGACCTCCTCTACTTTCCCCGAGGATTCATCCATCAGGGCGACTGCCTCCCAAATGCTCACTCCCTCCACATCACCATCTCCTCCCACCAGAAGAACAGCTGGGGGGATCTGCTACACAAGGTAATACACTCTGATCAGAAACCTACATGGTTCACAAAAGGCAGCATCAGGGCGTGGGTACAGTCAGTTTTTACATCAAACATTTATCGATTAAGCATTACAGGTATAGTGGAGTTACAAGTGGCATTTTCCCTTATGATACATTTGCTGATCTAAACACATTCAGTCACATTCAGTCCTTAGGCGCATAGAAAATTATGCTTTTTTATTATGCGTTTTTTTTAGGAATGCAGAAGAAGAAGAACTAAGTTCTTCTTGTTGAGCTGTGGTAACACACATGGTTTAAAAATAAAAACAAACATTAAGATTATATGTTTTAGTGCCACTCCCACTGTGTTACTGTTTGGTAATCTGCAGATTGTGCAATGCAAAAACGCCACAGCAATGAGTGCTCTCTCCAGCAAAGACAAAATCCAAAATATAAGAGCCCCGTGGATTATCATTTAAATTCCAGTTTAAAGATAATAATAAAAACATTCTAGACATTTAAGGCAACTTTTCTTTTAAAGGCTCAGATCAGAAAGCTAAGAGCTGAACAAAGGGCAGCTTTAGGGCACGGGTGAAAGAGCATTTTCTGTTTTGATTCTGTTCTTGTTTATTAATCTACAGCCACATTATGGAAGTACATTTTTGCAGGAAATGATGCATGTTATGTTTGCAGCTGCAGAAGTTTGTTCTCGATAAACGGAAGAATAAGTAGTTGGTCTGAGGAGTGAAAGATAGTTGGAATCATTTTTGGTGTTCAACACTGTCTTTCTCAGTCTCAGGACTTTCTAGGAGGAAGTTTAGACACTCTTCAAACAGTTGACCAGGTTTTTACATTATGTTTTTAAGCTCTTTCCACTTTCTCACTGCCCTCTTTTTCAGGTGGTTCCCGCAGCATTGGAAATAGCAATCGAGGAGGATGCGGAGTTTAGACAGGGCTTACCTCTTGACTACCTCACATACATGGGAGTACAGAACTCTGACAAGGTAACTGATCAGTTATTTTGTATTTACTCGTCACTTCCTGTCACCATCACCATCCTTGGCTTTTCACCAATTACCCACCAATTACCCACCAATTACCCACTAATGACCCAAGTCGTGTCTGTGTCTGTGTCTGTGTCTGTGTCTGTGTCTGTGTGTGTGTGTGTGTGTGTGTGTGTGTGTGTGTGTGTGTGTAGGATGACCCACGCAGAACAAAGTTCTTTTCACGAATTGAGAGTCTGATGAAGAAGCTAGCAACTTATTCCCCGGTGGATGCTGCCGTGGATCACAAAGCCAGAGACTTCCTCCACGACTGCCTGCCTCCCATGCTCACTCCAGGTATATGATGGATACATCAGTTTTGGGAATTGACTCTCTTTCACTTAATTCAAAAGAAAATTGTACCATTGCATGAAAGTGTTAATGCTTTAAAAATGTGCATAATGCTTCCGAAATATTTCATGCCGTCTCCCACAGAGGAATTGGCCAGCAGTGTGAGAGGAGCACCTGCTAGGTGGGAGCGTGGGCAAGTGAAGGATGTAGGCGCACACATCACTACACAGACCAGAGTCAGAGTGCTGCGTGCTGGATGTGCCAGGTAATACAACTTTTTATTGCATTTCACAGCAGGCAGGTTTAGAATCGTCGGCTCCAACTGTGGAGTGTAGCATCTTTGACTGATCCATTAAAGCAGAAATGTTTTTTAAATGTTAATGGCAAAATGTACGTCTTTCAAGTGATTTACCTCGTGAGCTTTCTCTTCCCAGGTTATGCAGTGATGGAGAAGCTGTTCATCTTTACTACACAACAGACAACTCCAGAGTGTACCACAAAGAGGAGCTCAAGAGTTTTGAAATACAAGCAGAGGTAGATTGGTGATCAGTGAAAATCTCATGCCTCGTATATGGTGTCTTAATGATGTTGTCACCGTATTTATGCTTGTTTTTCTTTCAGCACACAGATGCCATTGAGTTTCTGATCCATTCATATCCCAAATTTGTGACAGTTGGAAGTTTCCCGTGTGATTCTGCAGAGGACAGGGTATGTTGTTTTAAGTGTCTACGATCTGTGCTGAGATGTGATACTACTGTACATCCTGTTTATGGCCGTGTTGTGGTCAGAGAGGAAGGGGTCTTGCATTTGTCAATTTATGCAAGTCTTTTGGTAACAGGGATATCGTTCCCACCCCTTTCTCTAATATCTACGGACCTATTAAAACACATCCCATTTTACATAGATGTTTGTTTTTGTGAAATTAGTGGTTTTAGTTGTCCCTCATGTGGTTCTCTCTTTCCCCCCCAGATCACTTTGGCTGAGCTGCTTTTTGAGAGGGGGATTATCCACACTGCAGAACCTCTGTAGTGGCCACAGAGTCTTCAGTCATCTGACCACATGAATAGATTCAAATTGAGTTAGTGAAAAATAAGATCTTCTAATGCAAAACAATTCTTGTCCCAGGTAGTCTTCTTTAGTTGTGATACAATGGTCATGCTGAATAACCCATTTATGAATTTGCTTTGTGTTCAGCATCAAATAAACAAGTTTTTTTAAAAACTAAATGGTGTCTTGTGTTATGCAACCAAAATCACCAACAAGTACCAACTGATTTGGATGAGAAAGGGCATTTTTATTATTGGTTGATACAACTCAAAAACAGATACAGGAGCCTTCTTAAATATTCAGACCCATCAGTCATTCACACCACAGATGACAGGACACATTCCAGGTAGGGGTAGTTTACTTCCAGGTCACCTCCTCACCAGGCTTCAGCTCCCTGAAGAGAACAGAAGTCAGGAAGTTGCATAAGCTTACACCCTGAGTGACATTGGCATTACATGACCTTTTAAGTCAGGCATGTTTTTGAAATGCTTACTATCACAATCAAATACAAAAATAACTAATTGTACTCACACAGTTCTGTTCTGGCTTAGATATGGCAAATGGACAAGGTAAAATACAAAACCAGAGCTTTTTGGTAGAGCACTGAAATGGATGCCATCTCATAGATGTTTGGTTGGGTTTACCAAAGTAGAGTAACTATTGACTAGTTGAGTGTTACACCTGCAATTCTGTGTTTTCTCTTTATCACTAAGCATTCTGCTGACTTAAATACATAGTAATTAGTTCAAAGGAAAATCATCATCACCTGACTTTGAAATAAATAGCAACTTAATTCACTGATAACCCAAGGGGACCTGTTCTACTTTAGACATTGGTGGAATTTTTTTATTTTTTATTCTTACCTGCTGAACAGAACACTTTTGTTCCTAAAAGCTGTCA
Organism: Enoplosus armatus; assembly: GCF_043641665.1. Classification (NCBI taxonomy): domain Eukaryota; kingdom Metazoa; phylum Chordata; class Actinopteri; order Centrarchiformes; family Enoplosidae; genus Enoplosus; species Enoplosus armatus. The sequence continues at coordinate 16,386,296 of NC_092198.1, read as the reverse complement.
GCTTCTGGTCCTGCTGTTTGTCAAGGTACCATCCAATCACAAAGCCCATGGGCACCAATATGTTCACCCAATGCTCACGGGCAAGTGCTAAAAAGTTGACCATGGTTCCTACAGAAGAAAGACACATTGTTACATGAGCTCTGTGGCACTGATTTTATACTGATACATTTGCAGTTAGATGGAGTGATGCTGTCTTAAAGTTCCAATTTCCCACAAGCTTCAAACTGACATAATCATCACATCTTATTTTTATTCTTATTCTTATTTTACCTTTTATATTCTACTTATTTGTTATCAAAACAATAGCACCTTCAGACCACAGCAAATTCCTTGTAATGTATGTTACTTGGCAATAAACAGTTTCTGGTTTTGATTCTGATTTTGATTCTGACAGCTCACCCCAAATCGTGCTTCTCTGCAGTGCAGATCTGGTAATCTCAGTCTATTACTACACCAGTTGTGCAACATTTGCATAGGAAGGAATACTGGATATTTATATATATGACTTCCAGAAAACTAGTGTGACACTAAGGTTACTGCATAATAATAAATAAGCTGATTGGACGTGTTTCTTATTGGGAATTGATACACAACTAAAACTATATATGACAAATCATAACTGATGGCAGTTCTTTTTTCAGCCTTTGGACAAGCTTATTTGTGAGCACACCAACTGGACTACGCTGACAGGCAAGGCCATTTCATCGTTGCTAACGTTTGCCAGGCTAATTGGTATTAATTAGCCTTTTTAAAAAATAGCGAGTGTAACACAATGATTATTTCAAACTATACATGCGGTAGTTGTCATCTCCCATTTGCACTGTGCGTTACATTACAGCTACCCACATAATAGATCTGAAATGCCAAAAATATATCTTGCTTGCAGACTGTTTTTTTAACACCAACTAAGCTAACGTAATTGCACCACAGCCAGCAGCTACTGGCTAGCTAGCATTAGAAACAGTGTGAGGTTTTGGTTGAGAATGGTTTCTCACTTAAAACAATAAGTTGTGTTAGTTGTGTTTAGCACAGTAAACACGTTTGAGTACGATGACTCAAACAATACAGAGATACGACGTTGGAATATCTAAAATATTACCTTCTGTTTACACAAGCCGTGGCCTTCAGCTCTTCATTCACCAGGCAGAGGACATTGGACTCTACCAACTGTGCAACCAGGACAGTGTTACTTGAACAATAAAAACACTATTATTACCATATGGCCTTTATGGTTGGCCATTATATCACTTTCAATCAATTTTAATTGACAATATTAAAGCACATTTGTTAAAATATTATACAATAAAATGAGCATTCGGTCATTTTTCATATTAGTTTGAATTAACACCGCCATAGTTGGTACGTTCTTTTGCCCTTTCACACATGACGCAGCAGCTAACATGTCTGCTAGTCAAGTGTGTATTCAACAACGCTAGCCAAAATGTCTTAATGTTGGAATTATAGAAAATCCACAAATCTGTTTTCTCTTCCAACGGGAGAAAAATTATATCATCTCATATTTAATGGTATGCTGCACGTTCCTTTGTCGATCCAAGTCACTTAGCTTACACCCACAAGCTGAAATATAGCTAGCATGCTAAATAGACAGACTTTGCCGGGTAATTTGTTCACGTTATTTCTTTGCGAACTACCTGTGGCTAGCAAGCGAACCGTTTACCTTTAATTTACTTACCGATCGAACCGTGTTTTGTTGGTTTTCTTTGTAGAATTGAATGAGTGCCTTTGTGCTTAGTTATAAGCGAAGTCATTAAGAGCCGCACCGCTTAACATAGGGGATATTGTTTTGTTTATTCGGACGGTTGTGTTGTGGCCAGCTTTACCTAACCAATGCTAACCTTGTACTTTCAGCGTGAAAACTGAAGAAAAATGACGTCTATTATCAAGCTGACAGCCGTGTCAGGGGTTCAGGAGGAGTCGGCTCTCTGTTACCTGCTGCAGGTGGATGAATTTCGCTTCCTCCTGGACTGTGGCTGGGATGAGAACTTCTCAATGGACATCATTGATGCTATGAAACGGTAATTATGGTATCCATCTTCTGATCACATCTGTTTCCCACCCTGTTCTGTGAATTAAAACGAGTATGAGATGTATATTTTCCCCTGCAGACATGTTCATCAAATCGATGCTGTGCTCCTCTCCCACCCTGACCCCATACACCTGGGAGCCCTGCCTTATGCAGTGGGGAAACTGGGTCTAAACTGTACTATCTATGCTACAATTCCTGTCTACAAGATGGGTCAGATGTTCATGTATGATCTATATCAGGTAAGAAGGTGGTGTTGCATGTTACTTATTAGTTGAGCTTGATTGCATGATTACCATGGCTTTCTTAATCATTTCCTGTTTCCACTTAGTCTCGAAACAACAGTGAAGATTTCACACTGTTCACCCTTGACGATGTGGACTGTGCTTTTGATAAAATCCAGCAGCTGAAATACTCTCAGATTGTCAATCTGAAAGGTGAGTTAGTTGCAAATCCTTACATGTCAGGAGTCACCCCTGTTTATGTATCGCAACCAAGTGTTTTATATCTTTCTGTTTACCTGACAGGGAAAGGGCATGGTCTTTCCATCACTCCTCTTCCAGCTGGTCACATGATTGGAGGCACTATTTGGAAAATTGTGAAGGACGGGGAGGAGGAGATTATTTATGCTGTGGACTTCAACCACAAGAGAGAGATGTGAGCACAGACAAAGCATTCATATGAAATGCTCAGGTTTTTAGTTTGACTGTTGGTTCATGCTCTTTTTTTACTCTATTTGTCTTCTAGCCACCTCAACGGCTGCACGTTGGAGAGCATTAGTCGTCCTTCCTTACTTATCACAGACTCCTTCAATGCTACATATGTACAACCACGTCGCAAACAAAGAGATGAGATGCTCCTTAGTAAGTAATTCCCACAACACTCCATAGTAATAAACATTTAAGATATATTGCAATCATTTTATAACATGTTCCAGTGATCAAACAAATGAACTGTGTAATCGTGCTTTCTGTTTCAACATCAAAATTGAAATTCAAAGAAACAAATTGTGAAAAATAACAGGATAATGTGTGGTGTTCCTTGCATCTCTAACTTTTAGCACTTCTATTGAACAAGAATTAAAATGCTGTTTATTTTCATTAATATTCTTGTATATTTTTTCTCACAGCCAACGTAATGGAGACCCTTCGTGGTGACGGTAATGTCCTTATTGCCGTGGATACAGCTGGGCGTGTGTTGGAGCTGGCTCAGCTCCTGGACCAGATTTGGAGGACAAAGGATGCTGGGCTGGGAGCTTACCCACTAGCTCTCCTGAACAATGTCAGCTATAATGTGGTGGAGTTCTCCAAGTCCCAGGTATCAGTCAAGGATTTTTTCCTGTTCCTTACTTGTATATTCACCATAATACTTCTTCAGATTTTAGGATCACAATCACTTTATCTGCCAAATACAATACATGTACACAATAATATTAATGTATCTTGATAGCATTGGTGCAGAGTCACTGCAGCAAATGATAATATCACTGTATATATAAAATAGCTTTTCACCAGTCAATCTACTTTCTTTCTGTAGGTGGAGTGGATGAGCGACAAGCTCATGAGGTGTTTTGAAGATAAGAGAAACAACCCCTTCCAGTTCCGTCACTTGACCCTGTGTCACAGTCTGGTGGACTTGGCCCGGGTGCCCAGCCCCAAGGTGGTGCTTTGCAGCCAGCCAGACCTGGAGTCTGGCTTTTCCAGAGAACTCTTCATCCAATGGTGTCAAGACGCCAAAAACTCAGTCATCCTGACCTACCGCACTACACCTGGAACCCTGGCCCGCTACCTCATCGACAACCCCGGAGAGAAGATGCTGGATCTGGAGGTGAGACCAGCAGTCACGATGCTGATTCACTATGACAGATGGTTTTGATTTATCTCTTCATGCAGCATTTGCCCCACGGGAGGCTCCTGTCTCGGCTCCTGTCTCTCACATTCAGACCCAGCTGAGGAAACGACAAAATGTGTCATTCTATCATTTGCACCACATCCATCTCTCACTCTTCTCATTATGACAGGTGAGGAAAAGAGTGAAGCTCGAAGGCAAGGACCTGGAAGAATACCTTGAAAAGGATAAAGTGAAGAAAGAAGCAGCTAAAAAGCTTGAACAAGCAAAAGAGTAAGTCCCAGTAAAAATAGACACGGGTCAACTGGGTGCTTGGGGGTTAGATGTCTCTTTTTGATGATGCTTTATCCTTGTTGGTGAAACAAAACAAATTTGATTCGTATAATTTTACAGTCTGCTGACTGCTAAAACAGCGAATTATGTAAAAAGCCAACAGAAATGCAAATGGATGTCTAGATTGCAAATCTAAAACGGGCTATTTAAATGGAAATCTGTAAATGGGAGATTAGTCATGACACTTTAAAACAACATTTATACTCTGCAACTGAACAAAAATCTGTTATCTGTCCTTGGGAAAATGAAACCCGAATGTACACATTTAATGTTTATTTCATGTACTTGTAGGGTGGATGTCGACTCCAGTGACGAGAGTGATATGGACGATGATCTGGATCAGCCAGCGGCAGTGAAAACTAAACACCACGACCTGATGATGAAGGCCGAGGGGAGCCGCAAAGGCAGTTTCTTCAAACAAGCCAAAAAGTCTTATCCAATGTTCCCCACACATGAAGAGAGAATCAAATGGGACGAGTACGGAGAAATCATCAGGTAGTACAAAAGTACATGTGAACATCAGATGACAGAAAGATGGATGCAGAGAAACCACACTGATCTGTATCTGCTGTCATTAATAAACTATTATGGTTCTTTCAGGCTGGAAGAGTTTCTGGTTCCTGAACTGCAAGCCACAGAGGAGGAGAAAAGCAAACTGGAATCAGGGTTGACCAACGGTGATGAGCCCATGGACCAGGATCTCTCTGTTGTTCCCACCAAATGCATCTCCAGTGTAGAAAATCTGGAAATTAGGTCAGTGATCCTTTTAAAGCTGTCTGCCTCCGTAACAGGAGCTCCCTTTATAAACTGCCACTAACTGTTTGAATGTAAGGCTAAGTGTTGCTGGAAAAAGGTTGTGTCTACTCAGCAAAGCTCCTGCATAAAATACAAGTCTATCAAGAAATCTTGTCCGCGCTGATATTAAACAGTGTTTGACAAATCAGCGGTATTAAAAAGCTTCACGCTGTCTTCCTTCTTCAGAGCGAGGGTAACGTACATAGATTACGAAGGTCGCTCTGATGGCGACTCCATCAAGAAGATTATTAATCAGATGAAGCCCAGACAGCTGGTGATCGTCCGCGGGCCGCCAGAAGCCAGTCTCGACCTGGCCGAATCCTGCAAGGCTTTCAGCAAGGACATCAAAGTTTACACACCCAAACTGCAGGAGACCATAGATGCCACCAGTGAAACACACATCTACCAGGTCAGCTTCAGTAAAGGCCTGCATGGTTTATTTTTTACTAGAGTGAATTTGGTTGCCTCTTTTTATTGGATACACAGAATTAAGTTGATCAATTTATCCCTGAAATGTGTTTTATGGATTCTTAAATCTTAAATATTCAGCCATGAAATGGTAAAACCTGATGAATCTGTCTTTGTCAGGTCATTTTTCACATTTTACAACCCCTTGGCAATTGAGCCAAGAAGTGAACTGCTACATGGTTGATTTCTTTAGCAATGACCTTGTCTAAAGCATGAAAGCAACATTCCATGACAGGCCACCGTATTTATCTTCTCATGGTAAAGGTGCGGTTGAAAGACTCCTTGGTGAGCTCTCTGCAGTTCTGCAAGGCCAAAGACACAGAGCTGGCCTGGATCGACGGCGTGCTGGACATGCGTGTGGTGAAGGTGGACACGGGCGTGATGCTGGAGGAGGGTGTGAAAGAGGAGGCCGAGGACGGCGAGCTGGCCATGGACATCGCCCCCGATCTTGGCATCGACCACAACGCCGCGGCGGTGGCAGCACAGTGCGCCATGAAGAACCTGTTCGGGGAGGACGAGAAGGAGCAGTCTGATGAGAGCGATGTCATTCCCACGCTGGAGCCACTGCCTCCACACGAGGTGAGGCTGTCCAGCGAAGTTGATGCAGTGATATATCTTTATTTCTGAATATGAGTTTAGGGTTTGGGTAAATGTGAAAATTAAATTGCCAGTGAGCTTAAAGATTTTCGCCACCCTTCTTGAAATAATAATTTTTGTCTGACATGTTTTTTCCACTGAAAAATATAATTACCTCGTAATTTTTTTTTGAAGACTCTTAAAATTACATCTACTCCATCTCCCCAATTATATTGGAAAATCCAGAATCTATGAATATATTCATTTCAAGAGTTTAAGTGCTGGTCACAAGATGTCTCCCACTTCCCTGGGAAGCATTTTCTGAGTGTATGCATGCTAAAGGCTTCAAGTTTCCACTTCACACTCATGTAAGTCGTATAGTGGATAGTGACTGGCTTCCTTCATGCTCGTACGAAGCACGCCTAAAACTCAGATTTAAGGTGAGCACAGAGAAACCTTCCCCCTTCAGCCTTTTAGTGTCAAACTCCACACATCCATCATTCTGCACAGTGGAGGTCAAACATCCAAATGAAACAACAATAAACCAAACGCATTTGTGAGTGGAGAGAGGACTTTTGAATACTCACTTTTTACTCGCTCAACAAGTTTTACATTTTGTTATTTAGTTGTTAGATAGTCCTCATGTCATGGTTGATATTTTATTAAAGGCAATAGTGTCATATCAGTGACGTGTCCCATCTCTGACTGATTGGGTCAAAAAGTGGGAAGAAGCCTAAACAAGACTTCTTAGACTTCATGTTGTCAGGGAAGAGGTCGGGAGACAGTTTGCCTGAGGCGAGTCGCAGAGTTTCTCCCTGAACAGATAGCCGTGGGTGATTGAGAAGGGATTGTAATGCGATTCTGCTAGTATGTGTCCACAAGGGCATGCAAGCAATTCAGACAGCCCTCAGTCTGACCGGCACTCTCTTCCATTCTCCCTCCAGATTCCAGGGCATCAGTCGGTGTTCATCAACGAGCCTCGCCTGTCTGACTTCAAGCAGGTCCTGCTGAGAGAGGGCATCCAGGCCGAGTTTGTGGGAGGAGTGCTGGTCTGCAACAACATGGTGGCCGTCCGCAGGGTGAGTGTCCTTCCCACTGGCTCAGCGAGCGCGCTATCCATCAGCTCCCTGCAACGCTAGTCACCACTAGCCCTCAACAGGGAGAGTGGCCAGCACAGAAGACATATGGCACATATGTTTTTTTTCCATATTTAGGTCTCTGTGCAAAGCAGTTGCGTAGTTGAAATATGCAGAATTAAAGGACCTGTACAAAACACTTGTCCAGACAAGGTACCTACAACAACAAGGTACTTAACTTTTGGATGGATGGATTTTATTTATGGATTTTCAGATGCAAGAAAAATAAAACAACAAATCCAAAGGATAACATGTTAAGTTACACTCATTTCCAACATGGTCCCAGGCCTTTGAAGGCCTTTGGTTCATTACAAGAAATGCATCCTTTCACATCTCCTGTCTGCAGCCTTGAGAAACTTCTGTTCTACCCTTCAAAGCCCTAGAAACAACTTGCAGAGAAAAATGTATCACTGCAACAAATAGGCACAGCACAAATACATTTCCAATGACATTTGTATTTATTGCCTTAGATTCTGTAGACTGAGTCATCACAAGTAGCGATGCACAGCTGAAAATTGTCCCCATAAGGCATACTAATACTGTGACACATTCAGCTTCTCCCTTTGTTTGATGATGGATTGTGCATCCTGAGCAGTCGGCGCCGTTCAGTGCAGTGGGAAAGTTGTTTCAGATGCCATAAGAAATACAGCAGCTTAGTCTGAAGTCTAGAGAAACACCGGCAGAGGCAATAGGCTGTAGATGCTGTATATCAACGTCTCTTTATATGTGGTATTGGCAGTACACCAAAATCAAATTGTTAGCATTGCAGTTAAGTGGTGTTGTTTACAATGAAATACACTGCAGTTACCATAGTTTGATGACAAAGTCAGATCATTTAAACAAAATATGTTTAAAAATATTTTTATTGGCCGGAATTTCACAAAACCTATCAAGTTAATAGTGTTTTATTTCTATATTTAGCTGAAAATTACAAAAACAACTGTGGTTGTTGATAATTTAGAGGTTACGGTTTATTTACTCACACTATAAACTAAAATACCAGTGTTTAACACAAAGTGGAACGTTAAACACAATAAAAAATATCTAATGCAGCCTGCAGAAGTAGGATAAAAAACCCCAGAGGCATATGAAAACATCTCCTCTCAGAAGAAACACACAAAAAAAAAGAATCACAGGCAGAACTTAAGAACTAAAATAAAAGGAAAAGTAGAAGTGAACCAGGATACCAACAACAAAATGCATAATTGACAAGAACTTAAAATAGACGCAACCCAGAAAGTGAAATCAAAGAGAACTGAGACTGAGGAGTGTGTGCTTGTGTGCTTCTGTGTGTGCTATTTAAATAGGCAAACTTTTTTTCCCCTTCATTAGACATTTAAATCCCAAGTCTGAGAACATCTGTGGGAATGAACTGGGAACATACTTATTTTAGAGGTCAGCAGTGTGCCGTACAGGGCTTGTACAACAGGTTTAAAGGTGAAACCGTGTCGTACAAAGTGTTAATGAATGTTCTGTGAGGACCCACATGACCTGTTCATCGTTTGTGCTCTTTGTCCAGACGGAGGCCGGACGCATTGGCCTGGAAGGCTGCCTGTGTGACGACTACTACAAGATCCGGGAGCTGCTGTATCAGCAGTACGCTGTGGTATAGCAGCAGCAGCAGCAGCAGCAGCAGCAGGAGGAGGAGGACACACCGCAGAAGAACACACCACGGCAATACAGAGACAATCCTTTACGAGGACTTTACCCAGAGGAGAAGAGTGTACCACACTCTGCCTTGTGGGCGGCTCCAGCTGTTCCACAGCAAACCTTGTTGTACATTTTCCCTTTTTTATAGTTCTTTTTTCTAGGTAACCTTTTTTTCCTTTTATTGTTAGTTTACCTCCACAAAGTGAGAGGCAGATGTTTTCCCCCGGACTGACCTCTCTGTGTGAACACACTCTACAATGCTGAGGTTCTCCTCCCACTGTACAGTAACATCCTAATGCACTGGATGGACTAAAGGATGCTTCCCCCCTCCGATTCTGTCATTAAAAATTGTCTTTTCCAAATATGCATCACTGGTAAAGTTTTGTCTCAGATGTTAGGGCTGGGTATTGAACCGCAATACTTGTCCTGACCAAAATGTGACGAAAGCATCAAGTATCAAAAATTGGCATCAAATTCTTAATCTCTTTCCAAAATCACCCCCCTCTTCACTCATTCAGCGCTCCCTATATGATAGACAGTTTACTCTGTAGTGAGCAGTAAATTGAGATATTGGACACTTATGAGTCATCGTCATTTTGCGTCATCATTGACAGGTGTAATGTCACACAACTGTCATTTTTCCATTCATCTTTAAAGTAGTGTACATGCCACAGACCTTACTTTTTTGTTCCACTGTTGGAATTTTAGAGGTCACTATATAGTGGATATATTTCACACTCAAATGAAATGGTACAGGATAGACATATTGCACTCTATAGTAAAGCCTTCGTCTTATTTATGTATTCTTTGGTCATATATTTCCAGGTTAATTGGAAGTTAAGTTCTTGTATGGCAGCTTGTGCTAAGACAACATTAATACAGTTTATTATTGCAGTTTCGTAAAGCTGGGGGCCTTGCGGTCGAAATCAAAGCGGCAGAGGTCAGGGTACCCTGAGTTTTAGCTCCTAGTGTCGGTCAAGTTCCAAAAAAAGCTGGATCCTGCACTTCCCAAAATGCAATTTGATAGCATATTTCATTTATCCTTCATTCAACCTTCCCTGTCTGATAAATGTCCAGACCTCCAAAACAAAATTGATGTCTCAAGCCCAAACAGATACATACAGATGACATCATCAGAGTAATTTTCTCAAAATTGAAAATCTCCTCCAGAGCGACTGGAGGCAGCTGTTTAAATAGTACTCATCATTGTGTGTAAAATAGCTGGAAGTCCCCTTAAACGTTGATGCATTTGGCGTTTGGCGCATGTTGTTAAATGAAAGAAAGTTAAAGGCAGAATGAGTAGGATTTGTCAGTCGCGCTTTGTATTGTAAACCCATTCAAAGTTGGACCCTCCTCTTCAGCTCGTAGCTTCCTCCTGGATGTGTTTATTTATAGAGTCCCGCCCTCACACTCTGCGCCGTTACTGGCTGGGGGCAGCACACCCACAGCCCAAAGGTTGACGGCCTGAAACATCCCAAACAAAAAATAGAGCGGGATTATTGTTGTATGAGTCTATACGTTGTTTTTTAAAGGAAAATCCTTACTCTGCCTTTAATATTCCTCGCACTGAAGTGAAAAGTATAATTTTGGCAGCAGAACATTTCAATCATCATACCCAGCCCTATCCATATTAGATGTGATGTGCTGTTTGTTTATCACAACGTAAGATTTACGGCCTACTAGGTCAACTGCAGTAACACCAGATGGAGACATTTTTCAAGCTGTATCTAACCGGCCCCTGAATACCTATATCAAATCTGCCCATGCTGCAGGACCATCTGTAATACAGAGGTGCGATGACATTGTCCCTGAAGTGATAACTGGGATTGAATATTATTCGGCCTGCCGTGTAGTGAGCTAGGATTACCGTTCGTCACTTTATATTTCAGGCAACTGTCTCCCGCAGCAAAAAAAAACTGTTTACCTCCCTGGCTGTTTGTGACGGGGTAAAAAAAATAATGAAACGGTTCAGCAGTTAGTTTTCTTATCTTTTTCAGGCACACATGGATATACAGCCTCACCTCCGCCGTGCTCCAGTGAGGTCTAACCGGTGTATTAGAAAGTTGGGTGATAAGAGGGAATGTTGCTGGCGTTGAGGATGGAGGGGGAGGCAGGGGTGTCATTGCTGGAGAGATGTGTCCACTGCAGCCGTGGTGGCACATTGACTCGGTTGATTACGTTTGCAGCGTTGTGTGAATCCCCGGGGCAGATCCTTAACACGGGCAGCTGTGGAATGCCACTTTTATGGATATACCAAAACAACCCACCTCCTCCTCCCCAGCCTCCCTGCATCCCCCACAACTCCTCTTCATCATCGCCAACTCTCCAACATCACATGTGCATCATAGGGAGTGGAGACTCCTCCTACACTGATAGCCTGTTAAGCAATCACAGGGGGGTTCACACATACGCACACACACACACACACACACACACACACACGCACACACACACACACAGTAGGGCAGTGAAAGCAAGCAGTGTTAGAGAGTGTGTGCATGTGGGTTGGGGGGGGGGGTGATCATGCACATGGTTGGAGGAGTTAGACTTGAGCACGGATGGCTGGCTGACGTGCAGGCCTGTTTTTATACAGTTGCATAACATACAGTTTTGCACTTTAGAAACATTAAAATTTAAATGCTCTTTTTTAATCCGTGGCTCACACACACACACACGCACACGCAAAAACTTTCATGTTCAAAAACGCACAAATGATGACTTTATTTTATTTATTTTTTTTCCCCTGAACCTCAGTAACCTGTGACAGACTAGAAGCTGAGTGAGAGATAGAGAGCCAGAGTGGAGATGAGGAGGAGAGAGAGGAGCTCTTCTGTGCCACAGAGCATGCCAGCCCTGCCCAGTCACTGCTTTTCATTTTGATAATTGACCGGGAACGCCAGAAATGTCCATCAGCTAATCCTCTTAGCTTTCATAATGCTGACTCTGTCACAGAAGCCGCTGTTTTAATGTAACGAGCAGCTAAGCCCAGAGCACAGGGCAGAGTCGCCCAGGGGCACTGAGGCCGCTCTGCCCCCTGGAGGCCAGCGAGAGATCTGCTCTCAACTCAACAAGTGCCCTGCCAATCTGTTAGATGATGTCAAATCAAAAATAAATCCATAACCTGGCTCCAGGGTGACCACCCCTCTGCCTTTCACACTGTGCTCGTCGGCACGAAGCTGTACTCGAACGGGAGCGTCTTGGTCGTGTGTGTCCATTCATCTGCGTGGATTGGAGGATGAATGAGTTTAATCCCTTTTGAATTCCCGGCCTACTCACTAAGCAGACCACTTAATGCCAATGACATCAATGTAATAATGTGAAAAGGGGACGGATTTCTATGAAACCTCACAATATTCAAACATAACATAAGGCACAAAAATCCCATGATATCCAGCTCTAAAAATGGAACTTGGTCTTGTCCCTCTGCCCAAATGGACATCACGTTGAGATTTCTGGAGCTTTATAACTGTTGTTTTACAAGCTTAAGCACAGGTTGTTAATGAATACAAAGCAGTCCTTTGACATAATGACAGTTGCTAGATATTTAAAAATGTGTAGAGTCATGCCTCCATGCTTTTGTAAACTGTACCATAGGTTACGCTTTTGACAAAAATGCAAAATAATGACATTGTAAGACAAAATGTTCCAGGATCTTGCAATATAACATATAACAAAATAACACTCAAATTAACAGAGAGAAATATTGATTCAGGAAAGCAATGTTGCAGAAAGCTTAAAGAATTGGTTTGACATTTTGGAAATGATGCATATTTGATTTCGCTTGCACGTTGGGAAAACATTCTTGCCAGCCTCTTAGTACTTCCAGCCTGTTACTCTTGTAATTTCGAGTCTGCGATATCTGCCACTTGGTAACTACCGAAGTGTCAACAAACTGTGTGGTTGCAAAGCCACCATTGTTGGCAGTTACATCTAAATAAAATAGAATATTGATACTGATACAAATGCTTCAGCTAACTTAAAGGAAGCTTTACACTCCAAATAACAAAAGTTGCTCATTTAGGTTATTTATTGGTGTGGCTACAAAGCTCGCAGTAGTCAAAGTCAGTTGTCTTTTGAACAATATTTAGAGCCAGTCGTTTTTTTATTCTTTTTGAATACTTTTGAATACGTTGAAACTGTTCGTTCCCCCTCCTGTTTTCAGTCTTTTAATTTTCTCCCCCCTCTTGCTTTCCCCATTTTACACATCATAATTCCCCTCTGGGCTGTCGCTTGCTTTTCCCTCCATCTCTTCCCTAATTCCTGCCTCTGTGGGTAATCCCTATGTGCCAGCATCTTCCTGTAGTAACGGCCCTCCAGTAAAGGAAACACTTTTGCCCACCCTCTCTTTAAGACGCACATTAAAAGGCCGTGTTGAGCAGGAATCCTGAATTACACCATTACGGAGGTGATCCTCTTATGCAACCTGCTCTTCACACCCGTCCACAAAGCGGGAATGCTCACGAGCACAAATCCACAAAGGCTCTTGCTGCCAGATTATCCACAGTCCACAATACTGCAGCTGCCATTTTTCCTTTTTGATGAAACAATGTGTTTTGTTGGGTGCATTCATGGCTGGGGCTGATCCTGGCTGGCTCTCTGGCAGAGACATGCGGATGACTTAGCGATCATGTGTATGTGACTGGATATTTAGGACAGATCGCATGAGATTGTTTTGCTCGGCTTGTGTACAAACAGCACATTCTTCTCCTCTCCCAGAGCAAAACAAACCTGACCAGTTGGTTATCCGTAACTTGAGGCGATGCAGGCAATAGGGTCAGGAAACACGTTCTTGGATGAGAGCAGTATCAGCCTCGTAGGAAACTGCATTCAGGCTGACATGTGGTTCCAGCCAGTCAGCAGAATGCAACCTGGCTGGCCTGCTCTTTCCGTTCAGCGCATCAGAGGTAGCCAGCCTTATCTGATGTGACAGGGCCGACACCGCCTTGAGAGCTGTGAGGAGACCCTGCCGATGATTAATTCAAGCTCAGAAAACCTGATGAAGATTAGCTCCCTGTGTTTACCCCTGCAGACGTCTCTCCGAAACTCAGGATGCCTCTCTGGCATGACACAGGGCTGTGTAACAAAGCTGAATCATCTGCGGTGAGTGATGTTGATGTGAAAACGAGTGGAGGCCAGACCGAGGAGTGTGAATCCAGAGAAGTGACTCAGCAGCACTACGACTGTTTATCTCCGTGCAGTTCAGTTTAGATGGCAGCACTCCGAGTGGTGGCCTACAGACCTCGGTCAAACCTCGGATGTCCAGATTATTCTGCTTGCCTTAACTTGAAGCACAACATCAGTGATCATCGTAAATGTTCTTTTCTTCTATCTTAAATTTTCTACCCCTTAGGCCACTTGATGATGAGCTAGCTCCATTCACTGTTAAAAGCCATGAGATGAGATTCAAATATCAAGAAAAAGCGAGTAAGTGGACCTTTGAGTCAAGATTACTTATTCTTATTCTTATTCAATGGAGACTTGCAATTGACTCGCAATTAGCTTATGAAATTGTGACTTGACTTAATAAGACATGACTTGGGCTTGCCTTGACTGACTAGATGGCACTCCATCAATTAAGCATGGCACTTTCATTAAGTTAGGGGACTTCAAAATATAAATATCAAAATTGATGCAACAGATGCATTTCTCACTTTTTTTTTTTTTTTTTTACAATTTATAGACTAAACAATTAACCGAGTAATCGTGACAATAATCGTTAGTTGCAGCCCTAATCCTGACCTTTAGTCTCTAGTACGGACCAAACTCAAAAATGCTGGATCCTACAACTCAGTAAGCTGTTCCCTGCCTGGTAAATGCCCACTTCTTTCAAGCTCTACCCTCAAGTTAGTAACTCATGCATTCTGTTAAAAATTTGATGTCTCAAGCCTAACATAAATTACATCATCAGGCTTACTTTAAAAAGCTCCCTTCAGAGCCGCAGCAGAATTTATACAACTGTTTTCACAGGCTGAGCACTGCTCTTCATGACAAGTTAACTGATCTTCTTGTGTAGAATCGGTGGAGTGCTATTACTAAAACATTTCTGATAACTTCTCCATCAAACAGCACGTTCCACTCCTCGTGCCTGCCTGCTTATGAATAATAACACTATGACATTAACAACTCCCACTCATCCTCCTACTACACAGTGCCTATAACTTTTGTGTCCAGTATGGAGGTGTGCAGGGTGATGAAATCACACAGCAGGGAAATCTACTGGCTCACTGACTTTATTGCACACCCTGCCACCAGCCCCCCCCTCCCAGCTCCAAGTGAATGAAGTGAAAGACCTCACCCTCACTTGCCCTCTGTTTCAGAGTACTGCTGGCTGTATTAATACAGACTTTGTAGCCTGTGTCTGCAACTCTGATGCTATCTTCCCAGAATGAATGGGCTGCATGTTTCTGCTGACATAACCTCTGTGGTCAGTCTGAATGGGACTCTCCACTGTTCTTTGCAAGGGGAAAAGGTTGCTCTTTGCCTGCCTACCCTTCCTTTTCTTCTGCGCGGACAAAAGAATAATGAAGTTATTTATGTGCAGCTCATTACAAAAGGCTAAGTCTCTCTCAGATATAGCCAATCGTTTTCCTCTAGCCACTGTCCGTCGTTAGGCTGCAGAGAAACCTTCATCCAATTTCACACAGTCCTCGTGCTCGAATGAATAAAACCAATCCAAAAAAGTTGAGTTGGCCCAGGGGTTGAGGGTGATGTTCGCAGGAGGGAAGTGAGAAAAGTGAAAAATAAGGAAGCTTGGTAGAACTGTTGACAGAGTTACCAGAAGAATGAAAAGAAGTTGGGGGACAAGTCACACAAAAGCAAAATAATAATGTTGAGACATTTCATCAGACGTGTTGAAGAGACATTTTTTCTACGGTACCAAAGCATGTAAAGGTAAAGGGTTTCTGACACCATCTCAACAACAGCCTAACAAGAAAAGCTTAACAAAGGTAGCATATATTACATGGCCACTGCGTTGGGTTAATATACAGCACAAGTGTCTAACACATTTTATCTCCTACATGTAGCTACTGAATTAATACACCAAACATTCAAGTAAAGGCAGTCAGAAGCCAGCTACTGTACACCACCACTGGCACCTATCTGTTATGAAACTGAGTTTTCTCTCAGAGATGAAGAAATAAATCAGCAGGAATGATAATGACATAAATGATCAATGTGCACATAAATCTATATTTCATGTAGTTACAGTATAAAAAAAAGCCCCGTATGAATCATAATGTTCGGTACTGATGTTGGCTGTCCGGGGTTGACTGAGTTGCCTTATGTTGTCGACAGCTGTATGGATGAGTTTTCGTGTCCTGGAAGATGAAGAGAGCAGCACAGGAGATGGCCGCTGCCTCCAGAATACACAGATTAGACTCTCTGTTGCTCCTCTCTGCCCTGTTTACTCTTCACACCTGAGCGGGCATACAAATAAACCTGCAGTGCTGCCACAGAATGCTCAACACTCGTGATTAATATTTTATTTTTCCTGCAGCTGACTGAGGAGCTTATGCAAGGAGTAAAATCAGCAGGTCTCCAGAGATATTTCCTGTGCATGTAGACCAAGCTTGTACTGTACTATTAGTACCAGCCGTTGGCTAAAGTGGGCTCAGCATTAGTCGGCAGGTTGAGGGAGAAAAAAAGGGTTCAGAGCCGGGGATATTTCTCCTCCATCTGTTTACTTGCTTCAGATAATTGGTAAAAATATTAGTTACAATGCCAGCAGTGCATTAATGGACGGTGTCACACTTCCTTCTTTGGCTCAGTGTCACCTTGTCATCTCTATCCACCACAAACACACCTCAGCAGAATCAGCCCCACTTATACATGGGATATCCCAGCACTGTGTGGCCACTGTGCAAACACTGTGCAAACACTGCAAAAGGACATACTGTATTCCAGCTGCCCTTTTCTCCCTTTGTATCATATAAACACAGAGAATTTAAAGCTGTACTTTATTATGATGCTGTAGAACGACACATAGAAGCGTTTTCATTTGTCAGTGCCTCCAAAAACCATTACAAATCAAAAAATACATTAGTTGTATGATGTGACAAGGCTATAGGGTTATTGTTTGGTCAGTTTTGGGCACAAAAACAACTTGGTTAGTTAGGTTTAGAGACAGATCATGGTTTGCATTAAAATAATGACTTTGGTAAAGTTAGGGTTAAAAGAAGTTAAAAGAAACCCAACATTGATGATGACTGATGCTGTGGCTTGTCTTTGGAGGACAGGCTACTTTAGCAGCTGTTATGGAGCTTCTCGATCTTCATCAGCAGATGTAGTTTGCCCAGTTGAATTTCCATTTTTAATCCTTAAAGTAGGATTTAGTAACTTTTGTTGAATAGCAGCCCCTGTGGCCACAAGTGGCAATTACAGTATAATGTCATCAAATTTCCCTTCATTTCCCAAGATACTCATGAGTCACTTACTTTGAAGACATCATTATTAGGTATGGGAACCCCCCCCCCCCCCCCCCACACCTCATATGATAAAATGAAGAGCCATAAAGAGAGTAAATTTGACTCAGCAATGTCAGTTACACAGTGACGTTTATCTAAAATTTACCCCCATTAGCTAACATTAGCCACCAAAGTCCACTGGTGTATTGAAAAGTGCCTTTTACTTCTTATTTGTAATAGGATGATTGTGTTGTTTCTTCTATCAAAATGTATGTAATCTTTCTTAAACGTGCTTAGTCCATTGGTTGATGGAGGATTAGGTGATGTGATCAAAAGCTCCAGAACCGCTACTAAATGGACCATGTGGTGAGACTTCAAAAGCCTACAGAGTAAATTACGCATCGAAAAAAAACATTATGTAAACGTTGCTGTGGTTCTGCTGTACTGCCCTTAAAGGCTGGACCTTAATCACTGTATTAAACCAGTGAATAGACCACATGAATCATCGCAGCAGTAATGGAGTTGGAGGCTGAAATGAGCAGTGCTGAGTCAAACAGCAATTGTTGTGCAACACTCGTGCAGTTCATTGTTAACACCCTTGACATCAAGTCATTAGTGATCTGCAGTGCATGGACATGACACATGCTTGGCATTTATATCAAACAATATATTTGCATTACACTGACTGCTCCTTTTGACATCTGCCCACATTAATACACTCCTACAAAGCCAATGTCTCACTGTCTCTCTGCAGCTAAAACCACAGTTCACACACATTATTATCCCTGCCGCAGATCAGCGGCCATTCACTGGGTCCTGCAGACGGCAAAGGAGGCCATGTGTGTATGTTTGACCAAGCCAGGGAGTGTAAAGCAGTGGCTAAATCTCTGTAAGCAGGCCCTGGCATTGCTCCCCAATTGCCTGCCTGCTGTGTGGGCAGGGGCCTGGAGGGGACTAATCCCTTGGCATGGGCATGGGTCACACATGTTGATGTGTATGTGTGTGCGTATGTGTGTTCATGCAGAAGACCCAAGCGGCAGGATAAAGACAAGACCTGGCGATAGAGTCAGAAAGCCCTGCAACACCTTTCCTGCTTAACTAGCAGCCTTAACACACAGTCTTGGACGCTCCTTAGACGTGACGGGTAATGTTTTTGGAGGTCTGCCTCGTACCAGCAGGGAAAAGTCCTGACGTTACATAACCTTGGTCTGCAGGAGATTGCATCGGAGTGTGAGGCCTTTGACCCTTAACATGCTGCTCGGTTTTTTGCTTAAGTGGGCAGCAGGGGTGGCTGTAGAAGTTGACATGCTGTTTCAGCCTTGTCAACCTGTACGTGTAGATGGCTACGAGGGCGCGGCAGCTTTCCTGTCTGTTAACTTGGCAAGTGAAGGTGACCCGCAACAGGCCTGGAGGCAGCAAGAGCAGCCTCGGCTCTGCAGCCCCACAAGTCTCCCAACATCTGTGTGCTCGCTGTTTGTAATATCAATACCAGATTGCACTCAAGTGCTAAAGGAATAGATTGACATTTATTTGCTTAATCGCTGTCTCGCTGAGAATTAGATGAAAAGATACCTCTCTCATGTCTGTCTGTTAACTATGAAGCCACAGTCAGGAGTTGGTTAGCTTACAGCTAGCCTGGCTCCATCCAAATCTAATAACATCCACCTACTAGCACCTCTAAAGCTCACTGATTAGCACATTATATCACGTTTGTTGGTGGACAATATGTGACTGCACCCGGCCAAGAAATAGTCCAGCACACAACCCCCCATAATACCACAAATTGTAATTCTAAGCTTGAGAAGAGCTGCTCTTTATGCTAAGCTACGCTAACCGACTCCTGACTGTAGCCTTTATTTTTGAGAGTGGTATTAATCTAACTCTCTGTAACTTTCTAAGGAAGTGAATAAGCGTATTTCCCAAAATGTGGAAGACTTTCTTTAAAGGTTTTGTAAGTGCAAACTTCATCCGCTCTTAATTGAATGGGCCAAACTATTAAAAGTTCAATAATGGGAAGTGATACATATACAGCTGGGTAATAACAGAGGAGATCTGCATTAGAGAAAACAGCAGGGCATTTCTTACCAACACCGTGGTAAACAACTTTGAATCTCACTCTTCTATGTGTTGAGGGAGGAAACACAAGACAAATGGATAAAAGAGATGATGTATTGGGAATAACCAGCCTGTCTGTGGTGCTTTTTCCCAACCACAACATTAAACTACACTTGATTCGGCTATCATGATAACTGGCTACTCCTATCAAAGTACAGTGTCTATTCATATATTGATCTTTCCATTCGTTTGGAGTCTGGGGAATAAAACCGTCCAATTATTTCCCATAACACAGAAACAACCATTAACAAAGTGACAGCTTGAGGTGACAGCGGCAAAAATAACAAATAATAGGTGAGCAATGACCTGACTTTCAGCAATGGCATGCCTTGGAGAGTCTCCGGGACTCTAGGGAGTCCTCAGTTGGCCCCCATTGGTGACACACTTGCAGGGCTAATTAGGGGTGTCGTGGAGGCTAAGAGTCCAGTTCGACTCCGCGTTTTAAGCACGACATGTACATTTGTGGAAGATTCATTTGACACATAAAAGTGAAGCGAGGCTCTTTCACATGAATGCATTTCTGTCCATACAGCACAATAGATATATATTATAATGGTAATTGTTTGGCTTATAATCATCCCTGACTGCAGGACATATTTTACCCACATTTAATTTACTACTGCCACACTGACACAGAAGGTCCCTGCTATTCATTGCTACTATGTGCAGGTCAAACGGCTGTTTGTGTCAAGCAATTTTCTGAGAGCATAAACCATTATAATCTTGGCACAAAAAAAAAAAAAGAAAAGAAAAAACCCTTCAGGCAGTGAGAAATGATTTCATGGCTGTAGATTTGATGCCCGTGAGCCTGAAGATCTATAACCTCAATTATTCAGCATGATATCAGCAGGAGGAGAGCAGGTGAGTTGCAGGCCAGTTATTAAAAGGGGCTGTGCTCGGGACCCAGGAAGATATTGGATTTGGTTTCATAACACAGCAGCGGTAGGTGTGTTTGGGCTCGCTTTGAGTAGCATGATAGGGCTTGCCTCGCCCGCACAAATCCAACCTACACGTTTGATCTCGCGGCCACGCGCAAATAACGTGACAGACCTCCAGACTCCAGGGGGTCCAGGGCGATCGATGAGCGGCTGTCCGGAGGGGGTCGAGGTGGACAAGCAGAGAGACAGAAGAAGGAAAGCGTGATTTCTCGGTGCGTTTGCATATGCAGTCTTCGGTCAAGTTAAAGGGGCCCGGTCTGATTGGAGGGGATGAAGGGCGCACGGTAGGAGGGCAGCTGACGGTCCTCTCTCACCAGCACGGCTCCTCCGCACTGAGGAGGAATTCATGCGAAGGGGGAGGCGCCCGAGCGGAGCGAGCGGCACGACTGCTGCCCGAATTTAACAATTAACCTTGATGAGCACGGATTGGTTTCACTCAACAGGCGCAGGTGCGTGGAGTTCGCGACACGGCGCAGCTGAGAGATCCCGTGTTTGCGAGAGGACACTGACGCATTCTGTGCCAATCACAGAAACTACACGGACAGAGGATATTGCAGCTGATATTTCTCTCTCTCTCTCCACGGGACAGGATGCACGCTGCAATGGGAGACCGTCCGACACTCGTCCTCTCGCAGAATCCGAATTCAGGAGCGTAGCTGAATTGATTTGGAGAGCCAGCCTACATCGGAATTTGACCGCCGTGTTTGACATTGCCCAGTCTACCAGTCCGAGCAGCTGAGAGGCATCTCCTTAGCGGCGGAGACGAGAAAAGGGGGGCGGGGAGGGGGGTGGGGGGGGGGAGAGAGAAAACGGTGCGCTTCACTACTCTCCATCTGCGCCCTGGACGGCTTGAAATGAGGACCACATCCCGGCTGTGTTCCGTGTGAAGAGGCAAGCGGGGCGGCAGTTTCTTCGGCTCTCAAGGACGCAACAAAAAAAAAGTGGCCGCCGGCCGAGCTGCGAGGCATGGAGCGGGACGACACCGACACCGTGAGCGCATCCAAAAAGACAATCATTGCGAAGATATTTAAAGTTCGCAAGAGGAGGGAGATGCTTTTCGTGCAGGTGTGCTTTATCTGCAGTGTCCTCTTCGTGGCGTGGAGCATGTCGGCGCTGTTGACCAAGACAGGTGAGTGGGGGGGGGTGGGGGGGGGAGAGACTGCTGAGATGCACCGGGGCACAGCGAGCCGGGGACGGAGCGGAACGGCTCAGAAATCTGCAGTGAAATCACGCACCCACACGCACGCCAGTTAATTGTAATAACGGAGCCACCTCTCATCGATCACAGAAACAAACCGATACGCTTTAATGTCAAGGGCATGGGATCAAAGCCCTGTGTGCGTTTGCATTGTCAAACAGGAGCGGGCTCTTCCTGTCCGAAATGCGTATGCGGTGCCTCCGATTGTGCTTTTCTGCCCGTTTAGATGAAAGTGTGTAGTTTGCATTGAAATGCAGAAAATAGCCCAGGACGCGTTGGGTGTTTCTGGCCCATCACGCTCAGTAGAAAAAGTCAGCTGCACATGTTGCCAGGTCACAGCATATTATTCTTTCTTTTTGTTGTTGTTGTTGTTGTTGGTAAATCTCAATGTTGGTGGTGTTCATGCGTCTGTTTGTCCGTGTATGCCGCAGTGTGCGCGCCGTGGCAGCGGCACGTTCTTTAATTTTGAGAGGCAGGCTCATAATCACGGCACACGCACACTTCATGCTCCACATGCACACAGCGATCGAGTAACCGACCCCAGAACGGACGCAGTTTTGGTTCTGGTTTGTTTGCGCTTTGCGTTTATCTCCCATATTATTATTATTATTTTTTTTTTTTTTGCCGTCGTTTTCTTTTGGCGCCAGGCGCATCGTCGGTCACACTACACCGGAGCTCGGGATCGTGGTTCATTCTGGCATCATCGCGTCTGGCCGGGGGCTTCACACACCATTGCACACAGCGGATCACCTCAACCACACTCGAGCATCATCGCGCTCCCGGGTTCCGCATGGCCATCGAGGGATGCAGATTTTACGCAGAGGCCACAGACGATCGTTTTAAAGGGGAGGGTGGGCGATAAACATTGGGATGTTTTCGCTTGAATGTTGCAATATTCGTAGCTGATGCCCGAGGTGTGCGCTGAGCAGACGACTCAGATGGCTGATCATGCGTGATGCGTGTCATGCCCACATGCAGGCGCGCACACACACACACACACACACTCCACAAACAACATGCCCTCCCATGCACACATGTCAAAACTCTTACCTCGGGCCCGTGCAAACACTGACACGCAGAGCATCCCACACGGTTATGTAATCTAACGACCAACCTTGACATTTTGCTGGTGAAGAATGATATCTGACACGCCACTGGGATCAGAGGTTAACAAGACCAAACGCACCCCTGTGACAGCACTGTTCATATGAGGGGAACATGAGGACCCTGCTCAGTGCCAACATGAATCTTGCAAACATTTTTAGTGCAGGAGAGACTTACTGCTGCATTTTATATCAGGAATATTTGCGGGCGTAAAAGAGAAGAGGTCTACCCCCCCCCCTCAAAGTGCTTCTAACCCTAAGCCTCAGCCCCAGACCATGTCCAGGGATCTGTCCATCTGCAACCACTTAGTCCCAGGGGCTGAAAGCGGTTGTAAATTCCCCACAACTACTGCCTGACTGTAGATCTCTAACGGATGTATCGAGAGTTTTATTAATTACATTAAAAACAACAAGAGGCTTAAAAGATTATTCTGGAATGATATCATACAGGCGAGTGCAAATCTCTTATCTCCAAGGCAGGCACAGGGAGCCAAAGTAAGCCCCCCCACCCTCGGCCACTAATGGCTTGCCTTTTTTCATTTAATCAAGTCCGCCTGACCTGCACAGTGATTGTCATGTGGGGGTATTTGACAGAAGATGTTTCTCGTGAATTTTCAGCCTGTTTGACCACCAGCAGCAGCAGCCGAGGTGGTGGTGATGCTGGGATTTCAAGGTGACACGCATGAGAAGAGTGTGTGTGTGTGTGTGTGTGTGTGAGAGAGAGCCAGAAATCCCCTCTGAACCCATGAGAACCAAAGCTCACCATAATCAGATCTGTCTAATTGAATAGCTGTGGCCTTCTCATCTTTCAGCTATCACAACGGGGACAAGCATTTGTCATGTCACAGTAAAACCTGTGCCCTGCGTTTGCCACCCGTTTGATTGATAGCAGTGTGGGGGAGTGTTGATGTGCTGAATGGTCCAGATGGATGGGATTTGATGTACTACTCCTGGGTTACATCTCCATAAAGAGGGGTGGGGCGCGACATGCTGTCGTGCATGCTGATCAGGCTGCGTGTACGTGTGATGGAGGCTCCGCATGGGGGACTGGAACAGGTGTTTTTCGGAAGCTGGGCAGGGCTCAGCTCTGACAGGTAGCTGCAGCAGGCTGACTGTGATAGCCAGGGGGAGTGGAGGGGAGGGGAGGGGAGGGGGGAGGACTGTGTTGGAGATGTCTTTGGCAACAGGAATACTGTGAATACTCTTCATAAGCAGAGTATGTTAACCGCACAGAAAGATTGATGGATGGTTGTCCTTGGTCCATCTTCCTGCTGAGCTGATTGGACAGACCTGGAGGATGACATTACTTCTGTATTCTCTATTGTTGCTTGCACACTGTTGTCTCCCTCTGCGACTCAATATAGTCTGATAGAGGTGTAGTCGCAGCCTTTTTTATCCTATTTCAGCTAATTTCTTTGTTTCTGCTCCAAAGTAGCAGGAAGATTTAGTCTCTCTTTACCATAACATCTTTCTGCCCTGCACATATCAGAATTTCCGGCGGTTCTTATGTTGTGTGGATACCAAGCAGTGTAACACAGATGTGCTTATCTATAAAGTAACAGGCACACAGACTATAAACCTCCATCAACACTGAGCAATTTGAAATCTTGTTATGATTATTTTCACTATCGATTATCGGAGTGTCCTTTACGATGGCGACATCTTCAAATGTTTTGTTTTGTGTGACCAATCCAAAAATAAAAGATAATAAGTAACAATATCTATAAACCAGCAAATATTCACATTTAAGAGGCTTGGCTTGAAGCAATATTTGGCATTTTTACTTAGAAAAATGGCTTAAACGATGAATCAACTATCAAAATAGCTGACGTCTTTTCTCTCGATCGAGTAATTGACTACATGCTGCAGCTCTACTTTTACACCCTATCTAAAGATACACTGATGTCTTGACCCCGGCAAACACATAAAGACGAAATTGGAGTCAAATGTCAATTTACAGGTCAGTTAAACAACAATATACAAACGCAGAAAGAAAGAAAACTGTTTGATCACACATCCAAATCACTGTCGAGGCAAAGCAATTGACTCTTGGCTAATCCCTTCCCTGTGCATCGAATTCCACTGACAATCTCAAGTATTTGGGATTTCCTGCCGACAAACTAACGAGAGTTAATCAAGGGTAATCAAAACCTCCAAGTTCTCCATGACGCCAGAACACTGGTGGTCATTGAACACGAAGAATAAGATTTAATCAAAAGTGAGTCGTGCCAACAACAGACTGCAGCCTTTATTTTACCCCCAGCCTGCCTACAGGTACTGACAGAATCTTCATTGTTTTTCCTTTCAGATGCTTGGCAGGGAGAGCACAGTACACTAAACTGCCCATGTCCACACAAACACACACAAACTCACGCACACACAAATTGTGTTTTAAAAACAGACAATTTCATAGTTGTGGTCAAGTGATTCTACACATAACTGCCTGGAGAAATTGCAAAAAACAAAATTAAAATAATCCACTATGTCCAAACCAGTTTGTGTAAATGTGGACGGTCAGCCCATTCACCCCTCACATGACTCTTTTATTGCTCTGTATGACAGAAGTGATCATCTCCTGGCACCGTGCCCATGTTTGTTGTGTTTGCAAATTGGCATCCATGTCCTTCCCCTGGCATTAAGACAGGCCAGTGTTTTTTTTTATTTATTTGAGCATTGCTAGATTCAATTGAAACAAAGGGGAGACCAGAGGCAGTAGAGGAGTGACACTGAGCTGGTTAGTGAGCAGGAACAGGTTGGAGCGATGACTGGAGGGTTTGGTCTTTTTGGATTGTAGAGCTGTGGGAAGCAGCTGCAGTCGCCTTGTGTACAATCTGTTTGTCCAGCGCCTGCTGATCATCAGGCTGTCTAACTATACTGGATTGAAAGCCATTTAATGTGGCTGCTTCTGCCGCTTTTGTGTCAGTACACCAGAAATACCGTTCGGCCCAGGTAGAGGACTTCAGAAAAACACTAACCGGAAGGTGAAAATGAATAACGGTGCCTAAAAATCAATATTTTAATGCTTTTTTAAAAAGTAAAGATTTCTGTGATGTTAAACTGAATATCTTTTGGGTTTTGGACTGTTGGTCAGACAAAACGAACATTAACAGTAGTAGTAATAGATTAATTCTTAAATAGCATTATAAAGAGTACGGCCTGTTTGTAAAGTGTCATGAGGTGACTTTTGTGACTTGGCGCTATATAAATAAAATTGAATTAATCCTTGTCATTGTCAGGAGGGGAATCAGCCTCCTGAGACGGAGTGATCACACGGACATTCACATGGTCAGGGAGACACTTGCAAACACTGAGGTCATGTGCGTCTACTGCTACATAAGGTCTTTCACAACTATTGTGTAACCTACAGTGAAAAGCCAGACAGCGGTAGTCTGTTGCTTTGTCAATTCAACATTGCATTTGTATGATGACATTTTATGAAAATTGCAAGTTGCTCAGCTCGTTATGATTTTTACATAATAGATTTGGGACTGCAGTTTTTTGTCCTCATTACGCAGGCTTAAGAGCAGTTTAATGAAAAATGAAACTTGTGTGCTCCCCCCTCCCCCCCCACTCTCCCACCCCAAAACATAATTGTGCAGCAGCTGCATTTTGATGTGTTATTGCTGCCGCCAGATGAAAATGTCATATCTACATAAATGAAAACTTTTAAGGGATTAAAGCAAAGCAACCTTATTTGGATTAATGGCCGTGATCATGATCATGGATGTTTTGGGTCATCAAACATACTCTGTGCAAGAGCGGCCATGTTAGTTTTGATTGCTGTTTTTTTTACAATGTGCAAAATGGAGTTTCAAGGTTTCCATGCAGCGAAAGAAAAGGCTTTTAGGATCGTTCCAGGAGATTTTTAGCAGTGACCCCCGACATGTGCGCTGTAAACTTGCACACTTAGCTTCATGCTTAGATATTTTGTTGAATGTATGATAACCAAATGTGTTTTGTTTCCTGTTGCAGGCCATGGGATGATAGTGGAGGGACATCCGGACGTTGAACACTGGGGAAGACGGCTAATGGCTTCAGTACCAGACAACGAAACTGAGCAGAAGAACTGTTCAGCGCCAGGTATGCTGTTCTGTGAGATTAAAGCTGCACCAATCAATGACTGTAATGTGAAAGAGGTCGCTCATAGTGATGGACCAGCAGAGAATTATCACCCGACCCTGCAGGTTTCCTCAGCTCCACCGAGCATTGTAGCGTCCTCCGGGTCATTGTTTTGGTATCATGCCACGTGACCCAACTGTTTTTTTTACTCTCACTGCTCTCGTCAATGACCAGACACAGCGGGCATTTTTTTTTCCCCAGCAAAAAGCCCTGGAAAACCCACTGTACGTTACCTGCCCAGCACCAAATTGCAGTTAGCGACTAGCTGGTGAACGTAGTGGAGCATTTAGAAGCTGAAGGGCCAGATATTTCCCTCAGCAGCTCTGTTTTGAGCAAAAGAAGCTGAGGTGGACATGTGGACAGAAACACGACCACAGATGAATGTTAATGTTGCTCTGTGCGATAATGCCCCCAAGTGGCCAAAAAAAATCAATTAATACTGCCTTAAATTTGTCATGTTCCGCCAATGCTATCGTCAAGATCTCCTTATTGTGTTAAAAGTGGAGACCAATGAACGCTAGAGCCAGTTTTGATAGAGACAAACAAGTCTTTATTGAGACCCATTACGCCAGGAAATTCTTTTTAAATGCAATAATTTAGATTCTTAAAAGATCTGATGATATTGACCTTTGTGCACCAGCTCCGAATTCACCAATTACCACACAGGGGATGACTAATACAGTCTGAAGATCATTAAATACACAATTATCTATTGGTGAACTGTATTTAAGGGAATGTATTGTTCAAGGAGAGAAAAAACAATAAATCAATAGAATTGTTGGAAAAACTCAAAGAAACACCCAATAGCTCACTAGAGTTGATATGCTGCTTTTAATTCACCTCCTTGTTGGGCCTCTATTGTTCTGACTCAGTTTAGTTACTTGTGCTATAATAAGCACTGACAGGGCTATTAAAAGGGTCAGATATTGATTATGTTACAGCATCTTTGGTACACTTAAAGGAAGCGGCATTCTCCATAATGACTTATATGGGACTGTATGCTGTGCGGTTCCACTGACACTGCTGACGTCTGCATCAGGCTCCGAGGAACATTGAAGCTCCGTTTTTCATAGTAGTGTTGATTTGAAATGGTACACGTGAACCAGCAGCGACGGGAAGACATGTCATTTGTTTGTCTTTTGTTTTTCATTTCCATGTCATTTGAATTGTATCTGTGTTTTGTTTTACAACTGCTGGCTCACCTGAGCTTTGTGTGATTCTGCACAATTCACACCTTTATGTCCTGAGTTTAGGAGATTCACTGATGGAGGGATGAAAGAGTTTTTATACCTACTCGGGTATCTTTTCCTGTATTTAATTGGAACCCTGTAGCGTCTACTTGATGGGAGCAGTTCGTATGCTGAATGCAGGACATGGGCAGGACATGGGCGGGGTCGGCATTAATTCGCCAAGCCTGTTTTACTACAGTCTTCTCGAAGAGCATTTAGAGGGAGGGAGGGATGTGCCCTCACCCCCATCACTTTCACTCCTGTGTCGACCAGTCTTATTTATTTAACTTACCTGATATGTTAGCAAACAAAGCTGAGATTCTATAAAGTAATATACTCTCTATCACAGCAGGATAAAATAACTGTTGGACCCTAGTGCGTACAGAATTCACATGGACATTCCTGGACAGATTACAGTCGATATGTACACCCAAGTATTTGTAAGAATGAACCTGGGTGATACAAGCATTAAGGGGATAATGTCTGGTTCACTCGGTCCTGTTGGTGGTTGATACCACCTGATGATCGATGTGTTGACAGACATCTGAGTTTACTGAGAAGGATGTGTGGCTGCAGAGCTGAAGTCTACAAACAGCAGTTGTAGTTGGTGTAGGCCTTGGGGTTTTCAAGGTGTTGCAAAATAATAGTGTATTGTGGTTCGTATTGCACCATCGGTGCCACGATTGTCTTTATAGGCAAACTAATAAGAATCTAGCTCTCCATTTATGTTTGACTTCAGCTTCCACAACATCAACTTTTCCAGACACTTCATTACAATAGAGGTCAGGGCTGCTGGCTACTGGTCTGTAGTCATTATTTCCTTGGGGGACAGGTTTGTTTTGTATGAAGAGTAATGATTGCTGTTTTCCAGAGAGATGGAGCTGTATGTAAATCAACGGAGCTTTTTGAAAGACCCAGGCTGGTGTAGGTTCCTCGGCTTCAAAAGGAAAGCTGAGACACCAGCAGGACCTTATTGCCTTTATTGTTGTGTTTGTCTTGTGACTTCCCTGGAACTCGTCATCAATTGTTATGGTGCTATTGACACTGTCACAATCTAATGAGAAATCATGTGAATCAAACCTAACGTTGTTCAAATTGTTTGCCATAGTATAATAGATTTCATAGTGGCCTTTTCAATGGATTCCCTGTATTGTGTTTTAGCTGTGTTGAGTCTCTGGTTCAGCTCCGTTTTGTGCTGCAAGCGCACAGAAGTTGAAGTGATGACTTCTGTGCTTTCTTCAAATCCGACTCATGGAGGATGTCCCAGTCTGTGCTCAAGTAACACCCCTTCAGAGTTTCAATACTGTCAGTGGACCAGACTTAGCAGTTTTAACAAAGGGGTTTGCTCCTCTTAAGGACTGAACGGTGGGTGGGAATGAGCTGAACAGTGTTGTGATCAGAATTGGACAGCGGTGGTTTGGCTCTAGCTGTATATGCATCCTGGATATTTCACTGTTCAAACCCAGGTAAACCCATTTCAGGTTTGCAATGGTTTTAATCCCCCAAAATGAGCATGGGAGCATCTGGTGTACTTTGGAACTGTCTATGTACACAGTCCGCCACTTGGGCCGCAGCTCTCCCCGTGTTTCCACTTGGGGGCACATAAACGGCCCAAATCACAATGTTCCCAAACTCTCTCGGAAAGGAAGAACGGCCTGAGACTCGAGCACAATTGCTCAATGTGGGGAAAAAAAAACATGGCATTAAAGCTACCAGGGTTAGAGGTTTAGTCCCATTCGGCCATTTGATGATAAATGTATGTTCTTCTATGTACTGTGATATTAACTGGCCGTACAGAGTGTAGGGACTACCTGCTCTAACCTTTACAAAAACCTCCTAAATCTAAAGTCACAAAGTGGAAATGTAGGTGGAAAGGAGACCTGTTGAAGGAGGATTTTTAAGACCTGAGAATAATTATTTTGCTTAAATGGGGTCCAACTCAATATTGGGATTCGTATTACTATTTGTATTGGCTAGTACACAGGGGATGACACCAGGGCGCAGACAATTTAGGAAGTAATTTGAAAATGTACCGGTTTTTGCAGCATCACAAGTGACCCAGTAAGGACTAACTGGCTATTACTTCATTACAGCAGGCAGAATCCCTCAGGGATTACTGAATCATTGGTGCCACAACCTGCTATTTTATATATATATTTTTTTATATATATATATATATATATATATATATATAAACAAGGAAAACAAACATTTTTGAATAGTGGGGTCCTCTTGAAATGAGCCCCAAATGACAAGATCATGTGCATGAAGTTTTCCTGTTAATCCTCCCGGATTACTTTTTTTTTTTTTTCCTTTTCCATTCAAATGTCTTCTGCACTGGAGGCACCAGACTGTACTTTCACATTCCACACATTTCTCATCAGCTCTAGTCCTCCTTCCTCTAATGGCGCCACTGTTCTGCCTCGTCAGTGTGAGCTGATCTTATGACTCTTTGTTCTTGGGTCTTGGTCTCGTGAATAATCCCGTCATAGCTGCAGACGTCAGGCCCCTCAGTTGACCGGTTGCTCTGATTTGGCCAGTTGTGGGAGTATACAATACACTATATCATACTGCAAACAAGTCATTTAGTTTGATATGTTTAAGGAATTGTATGATGGAATGAGCATCAATATCTTGAAACAAGAATAATCAGTCGAATCACTGCATGTATCTAGAAAATGGCACTTGATTCTTGTAAAAGG
This sequence comes from Enoplosus armatus, assembly GCF_043641665.1. Taxonomy (NCBI): domain Eukaryota; kingdom Metazoa; phylum Chordata; class Actinopteri; order Centrarchiformes; family Enoplosidae; genus Enoplosus; species Enoplosus armatus. The sequence goes on along the minus strand of NC_092198.1, from coordinate 16,355,637 downwards.
TTTATTTGTTTGGTAAGATAAAATCACACTAAGCTTTTTTGTTGATGTGATTCCTGGACAAGATTTAAAGAAATAATCTATTACTCAGCGCAGCTCTGTGCTCACCAACTCTGTATGGAGAGATTTTGCAAAACGTGCCTCAAGCAAACAATCGTATATCAAGGCAAGCTTTGTAAAGTCTGACTGACAGTACACAGGAACGACCCACTTGGATTAGCTAGTGTTGCTATAACTTCACAGGGATCTACTTTGTCTGTGGAAAAAGTCAAACATCTTTCTAGGATGACAAACTTGTTTAACAATCTACACATTTCCCAAGAACTGAATAGACTAATAATAAGCGAGACACATGTTGGCACACAGATCCGAGTGTTTGTCCTAATTCCCTGTGCAGTTGTTTGTCCAGAGCTGATGATCCAGCAGTGGACCAGTGATGGCACTGGTGTGCACCCCTGAAGGGGAAAGCACTAACCTTCGATGGACCCGGGCTCGATTGGATGAGAATTGTTATTGGAGGCTTTTGGTTTTATGCTGAGTGTGTGCAACATCTGAAGCTCTGTTTTAATTAAGCTGCTGTTTGTGGGCTGCGTAGATTACGCTCAGCCAGCTTTGGTCTCTCTGCCTTTTCCTCATTATTTCTGTGATCAGCGAGGGAGCCCTTTCCTGCTTTCACGGGGTGCTAATGTTGTTTTGCTTGTCCTGAGACTTGTGCTGCTCAGGCAGCCATTCATCATAAGTGCCTCTTTTTATTGGCCATTCAGTAATAAGTCCTGGAAAACACAAGGTGCTGTCCAGACAGTTTTTTTTATGCTCCTGCTTGATTACAATGCATGCTTGTGATCTACAAAGGACTAAATCACACTGCAAGGGACTGATTCGACCTCTGAATACTCTTTTAGTTAAGTCACATGTAGACCTTGAGTCATACCACCCCTTGAGATGCATTTCCCCTGTAGCGATCCCGTGACGAATGGAACAAATGTGCTCCCACTTTTTCTCCTAAATTTGACAAGTTGCAATAAGTCTGGAACAAAAGTAATGGCTGTTTTATTTCTTATGTTTTATGAGCTCTTCCAGGCTGTGTGAGGGGTATGATCAGAGACTTGAGATTTATGTGGGGACACAGAATATTAGATTATACCCTCTCATATGTAACCCCCCCCCCCCTCCCCCATGTGGGGCCAACTGATGCCAACTGTGGAGCAGAGAAAATTGGAGAGGGGGGCAGAGCACCATGGCTAATGTTCTGGAGGAGGAATAATTTGCTTTTAATAAAGATGCTGCTAATGCCATATATTGAAAAGTCTCACTTGTGTGCCATAATTGGCCTGGTAGAAGTAGACGACAGTGCAAAAGCAGAAATGAACAACAAAGCAAAGGTTTTAGTGTGGCTCGGTTTGTACTATGAATTAATCCGACGGGATTTGATTGTAGTGGCTTTAGATATGGCACTAATCTGCTAATGGGAAGGGGCTGCACATGTTGCATGTTAGGCATGAGACGTGGCGTGGTTGAGGAGGAACTCTGGCCCAAAGCAGAAGTGTCATGACCCTGCAAAAGCTGCAGTGTTGATTTGGTGTAAATGTTAGTTAGTGTGAAGAGCGTGACTTCTGCTGAAAAGAAAAGGCAGGATTTGAGGCAAACGCGGGGATGGAGGTTTTTTTTGGGGGGCGGGGGGGGGGTGTAGGCAGGAAATTTGGCGGCAACATGAGGGGTAAATCTGCCAGCGTGTAGTAGCCGGTCCACATTGGAATGCAGGTTTGTCAACTCCCAGGGAAACACCAGAAGGAGGCTTTTTAAAAGGGAATTACACAAGCGGGGATTATGCTGCTGTGCATAATGGAAACTGACCTCGCTTTGCTTCTTGCTCGCATGCCAATGGTGGAACAATGCAGCATAGAGGGGCAGCGCAGGCACGAGCACCTGCACAGAGCACTCTCCCCGCTGTGCAGTTCAAACACGCCTGACCTCTTTATGTATTTATTCATTCACATTTTGTGCTGCCTTTTTGTTACTCAAACTTTCACTCTGTCCTGCTTGTGGCGAGTGTGGAGTACCATTTTTTAAAATTAAAACTGAGGCTAGAAAGGACATTTCACCAGGTTTAAAGGCGTATAGTCACAGCAGCAAAGGTAGCTCTGTTCCCTCTTTGTCGTTGCAGATCCATACCTCACCCTGAGGGAGTTGTTTACCTATTTCTCCTGTACACAGCTGAATGCATACGTTTCACAGCGGTGTCACTCACCACTCACACCACTCACACTCATACATACCGTCGCATAAAGGCTGAAGGGAATTCATGCTAAAAGTAGAAGTGTAATAGGTATGCGAGTGTGTTCATGCAGGTGAAATGGCATGTGTTTTAAGTGCGTACCTGACCATGTGAGAGCAGCTGTGCATGTGATGTTTGAGCATGTGGAAGTATTGACGTAACGAGAGGATAATCGTGTGTGTGTGTGTGTGTGTGTTTTGGGGTTAACCTAGCCCCCCCTGCTCATTTCAGAACTTATCGTTTCTGCGTGACTTAGATTTTCCAATAAGGCGACTCGTGATGATGATATGTTTACAAGAAGCTGATTGCAGGCGAGTCATGCTGCTCACTGATGTCTGCCGGAGCAAGCTAATTATCTAATGGACTAATAATGACCCAGAGGAATCGTTCTCCTCTGAAGAGTCTCTTGACTACTGCACTGGAGTGTCAAACTATATTCTGTTAATGACCTGGCTGTGGGTCGTGAGCGGGCTGTGACAGAAGGTAGCACCAGGCTCTCTGCCAAAACATCTTGCTAACATCACAATATTTTTATTTGGCTGTTTGATACATGATGGCATTGTTTTTCCTCTTTCGGCATGATCTATTTTAAGATTTAGTAGACCTCAGACTTGTAAAAACGTGTTCTTTGCATGCCGCCATCTCAGTCGGTGCATCTTTTTTGTAATGCCCAGGCCACCACAGCGTTGGGTGAAGACCTGGCTCACTTTTTGCACTGTCCCATCTCTGGGACAACAGCCGGCACCCGATACTGAGCTCCATTATGTAACGGCACCATAATATCTGGAATATTACCAGATTATGGAATAATAATTGCACAAATGTAAAGAATGGCTGGCATGGTCTGGCTTTAATGCCTCAATAAATTATGGTTATCTGAGAGGTTTTTTTTTTTATGTTAAGCAAGACTTAAAACTGAGGAAAGTGACGTATAGAGACAATATATGTAAGACTTGAGTTTTTTTTTTTAATTACTATCCTGTGCTGATAGCAAAGTGTTCCTCCATTTATAATTTTTTATTTTTCTTATCTCGCAAGGGAAGGCTGCAATAAAATATACATCTGGGGTAAGAACACAAAAGAAAATACGACGAAGTCTCCCAAGAAAAGTCCCACCACTCTTCTCTGACACTCCCTGATCTTTTTCATACTGTTCCTAACTGACCACAGTATACACAGCGATGGCAGCACTGCGTCTCATAAAATCCTTCCAACACTTCTTGCGAGGACTTGTAATTACTTCTGGGGTTGATAGGAGGAGGGGGGGTGGGGGGGGGGGAGACAGATGAACAAAAGTGTTGCCAGTAATTTCTTGCATAAGCGGCACAGTCAGGTGTCCAAACAGAGAATCCAGGGTTTATTTATAGATTTGTAGCTTAGCTTCTGAAGAGGACTTGTTTTGTGCCTCCTGCCTGACGTCCCCCGCTCACGCTCTCCCTCCCCTGTCGCCTCCAAAAAAGAAAGCAGTCCCACGCAAACACGAGAACAGCAGGATAGATAGAAGTTGTAGTTCAGATTTGTACAATCACAAAACCTTTTGTTCAGCAGTGCAGATTTTAAAAGCAGCTTGCTTGGCGCTGCTCATCTTAAACATGTTTACCTGAAGACTTTCTGGTGTAATTAATAACCAATTGGCACATCATTTGTTTCAAGATGCCAAATATTTATGTATCTCTGCACGTCTGTACCTCAATGCCATATTGCATGATACATTTAGGCTGAAACTTATCAGTTTAAAACATTAAGAATTATGTTCTCTAAAGTGTAGTAAGTAATCAATGTTTATATAAAATGGTGAAAAGCAAGCAAGCAAAACTCTTTTTAGAGCCAAAATCTATCAGTTGACCAAAAATAAATACTGTTCCAGCAAAAACGCCAAACATTCCCTATTTCACTTGTGAAGATTTGCTGCTTTACTTTGTCTTATACAATAGTAAACTGAGTGTTGATCAGGCAAAACAATTTGTTTTGATATTCTACAGACCAAAGAATCGATTAACTTAAAGTAATCAGCAGATTAAAACGATAATGAAAATAATTGTGGGTTGCAGCCAGAAACTCTTTGCATTTATTATTATTTGCATTTTATGAAATTGCAACCTGCAAGCGTTTGGTCATTTTTGCTTTATAAATTATTAGTAATATTGGAATTGATTTTCTGTCGACTAATCATTTCTACAATAAATGCATCCACAACGCATCATAACAGTGTGCCTTCTCCAATTTCTTCCATTTCTGTAAAAATGACACTTCAATGAACAAATGAACTGCGCTGCATATTATTTATGATTCTATTTATGGGCCTCATTTGAGATGCATCACTTAAGCAATCTGTGTGTTATCCCGCTCTGGTGTGTACGTCCTGTCCCGTCCTTGTGACGTCGCTGTGGAGGCATGTTCATGTCCGCTTTGACCTCTACAGTGAGGGGACGCAGACGAACCCCGTAGACGCTGTCTGGTCGAATGTTTACAGGGACTGGGAGGTGACCCCTGCCTGCCTGTCATCTCGCTGCTTGGCCCAGTGCTAGCGCCCTTTAAGCACCTTTTGTGATTACCTATTTTTAACACACTCTCAGCCAGACCTGATTGTATACACTGGCAATGGGGTGAACCAGTAACTAAAGAACATGGATGGCAAAGGCATTTAATTATTGATTAATGGCAGACCTGCAGGTTTGGTGGCTGAACATGGAAGCAGGAGGTGAAAAGACTCGGACAGCAGGAAACTCAAACCTGATACTTTCCCCGTGGTTTCCAGTCTTTATGTTTTTCAGAAGCTTAACAGGCAACCTTCAGCAGCTAGAATAATGTATGGGCGTGGGGCTGTTTTCTCCATGAGGTATCAGTAGGAGTTTAGCCTTCTGTATTGGCATCAGTTTGTTTTCAGTCACCTCTGAGGGCACAGCTGACAAATCCTGTAATTGATTGCGCCTCTGCTTGGGGCCGTCGGCTTTCCGACACATTTCATTCAGCACATAAACCTGTCAGAAATGAAATGAGCTAAAGCCGCCTGCCTCAGTCAATGTTGCTGTAAGATGTCAATGTCATCCAGGTGTTCTCCAGTTTCTCATTACATTTTAAGGTCATAATCTACATTACTCATGCATTCAACTTTTTCTTTTATTCTGTCCTCTAATCCATTCACTGTGTCATGGAGGCAGTAAGAGGGCTGCAGCGTTGCACGTGAGACGACAAAACTCGAACAAATCGAGGTCGGATACGTTTGAGCCAGAAATAGCGTTGTAGAGTCTTTGTGTCATGGCTCTTTGTGCTGTTGCAAAGATTAAAGTGTTAGACGATATATGGAGATACAAAATGTACCACGTCTCCATATATGTGATGTAATTGAGTGAAATCCAGGAGGCATGCAGTTGATTAAGTGGGCTCAGACTACATACTGTGGAGTATTTGATTCGCCTGTGCAGTGTTCCAAATGCTGCACTGATTCAGTCATGTGTGCACCATCGGATATCATAAAAACAGGCGATGGTGAGGTTAGGACAGATGCAGCGAGAAGTCTCAGGTGAGCACTGTTCCACTTCACGAGTCCATATGTGACAAGGGCCCAAACCTTGCCTTTTATTTTCTGTTAGAAACAGCATTGTTCTGCTGGCTCAGACTAAAGCATTTTGTTCTCACGTCATTTGTGTATTTGAAAAGAGCACCGTGCATAAGTAGGACCACAGCAAAGCAGTCCCATGTATTTGATTATTATTTTTTAGATCAATTTGTAGTTTGGTCAGTCCACCACTTTGATCCAGGCTGAAACGTTGTACAGACGTTCATGCTCCCCAGAGGGTGAATCCTACTGACTTAGGTGTTCCCTAAACTTTTCATCTAGCGCCACCATGAGGTTGACATTTGTGGTGTTGAGTGAAATGTCTCAACTATTGATCGCCATGAAATTTGTTAAATAGCCAAGTCTTCTAGGGATGAATTATATTAGCTTAGGTGATGCCCTGGCTTAGATGTGTAGTTTTACTGGTATTATATCATGAACCAGTGACCATCAGCCTCAGTGTTAATTAGCAAATGTTAGCATGGTACCACACTAAACCAAGATGGTGAACTAAAATGGTCATTGTGAGCACCTGTTAGCATTGCCGTTGTTATAAAAACAACTCTGCAACACTTGCCGACTGAATGGAAGAATCTTCTTTATTCCACCAACATCATTTGGCAGGGGGCCTTCATCAGGGGGACTCTTCCAGAATGTGTAAAAAAAAAAACATAGCCTATATGTACTCAACAAGAAGGCTGAGTCTCCATCAGTTATCCAATGAGAGGTAGACACAAATGGCCAGCCTCCAACACAGAAACTTGATGCAAACTGTGACAAAATACCACCACATCAATAAGGATAGAATTTAAAACCTAGGTGAGTATTTACTGCCTACAGGTAACACTACAACAAAAACAACAATAAAAACTCTCTACCGCTTCAATCTCGTTCATCATGAGCATGTTAGCATTGAGCTTAAAGCCCCGCTATGCTGTAGCTGGTGTAGGCAACATGCTAGTGATGCAAGACGAGATGCGAGCCTGCAGGTCGGACAGAGGCCGGGTCCCGTCAGGAAGACGGCCAGCTTCTGTCTCCAGCCAGGTGCACGTGGCGCGGTTGTGCTCCCAGAGATGTGAGCCGTATGGTGGTACCATGTTCACACTGTGTTCCAGCTGGAGCTCTGGATGATGGATGATGAGTCCTCAGCATGGGAGGTTTTTCTGCCTGCTTGCCTTTAATTCTGTATGACTTCAGGCTCTTAATATAGCCCAAGCTATTACATCAGTTTTTGAGGAGATGTGACCGTCGACGGTTTTTCTTCTTCCATGAATAGGTATGAAGTCATTGGTTGCCGAGTGGTGTGACATACTGCTGGTTGAAGATGATTCTCAAAAAATGTTGAACCATTTCAGTCCCTTTGAAAATTCAAAGCCCTTGATGTTGTTTGAGGTTCCAGCCTTTTTTTTCTTTTTGGATGATGATCACAGGCTGCTATTTAATTTGCATTTGACCCCTTCTGGCTGTGATGCCCTGTTTTTAGGTATACAAGACATTTTTGTTGTATTAGATAATCCGTTGGAAAAAAAAAAGATGGAACAAGAAGAGAGGGAATAACACTCACATAGGAACCGCAACCAAATTAATTCAGCGTAAGCCTGCTGAACCAACGGGGCATCTCAGGCCTGCTCCTCTGAGACCAACACCCATCGTGAAGTCATACAGTCCTCTCGGGGTGGGCCGGGGACATGTTACCTCGCTGTCATGCTGCTGATGTGTGGTGACTGTGACATTTACTCTTTCCTCAGCAATACACGAGTTCCCCGATGACCTTTTCACCATCCAAGAACGAAAGAGTGGGGCTGTTCTGCTGCACATCGTGGCGGTAAGAGGACTTTTTTTTTTTTTTTTTTTTTAAAGCTGTTGCACCTGCATCTCCCATCACATCGGTCCCCAGTCAACAATCTCAGTGGAGCTCAGCTGGTTGCAGGTGGATTTAGAAGCTTTTCACATCGCAGCCTAACTACCTTCCAGGCTTTAAAAGCTAAACACAAGCAACATGGGGTTAGGCTAGTAGCTCCTTTTTTTTAGCCAGATTGTAAAGATGCCACAGAGGAGCTTTTTAATACTCCAATGATTATACACTTATGATCATACTAAAATCAGCATGCACGCAGATATGTAAACATGTATTTACTCAGGAAGATGTAGATGTGGTTTTCTGCACTTGAGACCATGAGAGCAGACACAGTAGTGCAAAAGCATCTCCTAAATTTGAGTGTGGCGGCTCATTAAGAGTATTTTATCACAAATATCTCAACTTATTGTAGCCAAGGCACAACCACACTTAATAGGGCTTGTAATATGGTAAACAAAAAAGCCCAAATCAGCACAAGATGCAGCACTAGATTAAAATCTAGCTGATATAAGCCATTGAAGACTAGCTGTGATTTGTGTAATTGTATACAGATCAGCCTTACAGCCTTTTGAAAGTATTGAACGCACATCGTAACGGCTGAGAAAAACCGCAAGACGTCATTCATTACATCGTAAAAGCGATGATGTCTCTCAAAGGGGAGCTTCAACTCAGGGGTGTGTCCAGAAAGCTTCATAAACATGGTAGTAGTATTTTTAGTCACAGTTTTAGATTCAAGCATGATTCATTCGAGCAATGCTGAGAGGCTTGATTAAATACAGGCAAATTATTTCCATTATTTATATCGTATGAGCTGCTTCTCCACATGAAAAACCACTATTGTCTACATTCAGTAATGCCAAGCTCCACTGACTTGACATAAAGACACAAGCCACCTGTGGATGAAGCTATGAAGTATTGCTCTTCATGCTGGATTTAACTGGCTTTAGAAAGTTTCTTTTCATCAAATCCAACCCAGGGCAGTAGCCAGGATTTTAGAAATACTGAGGCCTTTTATTAATGTATTATTTTGTTGGATTAAAGGATCTGTTCACAATTTTTCAAGTCTGTCGTAGAGTTAGTCTTTTGTCTTTCGTTACTGTCCCTCCTCTGCAGCTCAGCAAGGGAATTGTAACTTTGGGAGATACCCACTTGACTTGTCTTAGACTGCTGAAGCCTCATATTCAGATAAAATGTTGAATATGTTGTTGCACAGAACGAGGACTGTGCATTTTGTCACTTGCATTGGAAGCGCATTAAGGGAGGGATCTCGTAATGGGCCAGTATGAACAGGAGGAACGATTACAGCACGTAAACACTGCGGGCACCTGACTATTGTTTTAATACAGACCTGGAAAAACTGAGTCTTTCCTTTTTTTTTTTAAAAGTAGTCAAATTTAAACACATTGAGTCAAAAAATAGAAGCCGTTTATAAAACACTCACCATAGACCCCCCCCCCCCCCTCCCTCTGTCACAAAATAAAATGAATAGATAAATAATAAAACTACTGAGGACATGACCTCATTGTCATCAATGGTGGAGGCAGCCCTGAACACACCCTGTGTCGTTTGACCTTTTTATAGACTTGACAAGTTTACTGACGTGATGAATGAAAGCCAGTTTGAGCAGAGGTGTAACAACTGTAGTACTTTGCCCTCGCGGCATGGTTTAGCACTTCTCACCACAGAGATTACATTAACACGGGGATCCCTCGCCGAGGGTAGATGGACAGTAGCAGCTCATATCTCACTGTCTTAATGAGAGATTTACAAAACATTTAACAGCCTCATCATGATCACTGTTGGGTTTTGTGGTCTTCCTCAGTTTGGTTCCACTTGTAAGGTTTGAGAAAATGACCAGAGTCTTTTCTCAAATATGACCAACAGTGAGATTCGAGCTGCAGTCCAGTATTACTACACTTACACTCTGCTATGTGCCCCCAGCTTTATGTTCCACACTCTCATGTGACTTGATGTCCCGGCTTCACTGCTGAGAGGAGGATAAAAATGTGTGGGGGGGGGGTCTGATCATACCGCAGTCCTGCACTGCCCCCTGTGGATAGCATAGAGCAGAGCACGGCTGCTGGAGCTGCCGGGCCATGATGATGTCACACCTGATCTATAATTTATAGATCTTGCCTCAGCTACTGAAATAGGTTGCCTCCACCCTCCTCTCTCACAGCAGCGGGAATATGCGGATCCTGTCAATTTTTCAAATTGTAAGGGAAAAGCGGCTTCTCACCGAATTTGACATTTGAATTGAATGCAGGTCCTATTTTAATTGGCTGCTGTGCTTTGAGATTCCCCCTCATGCGTCCTTTTAACAGGGGAATATCTTGCTCTGCCAAGGCTCTATTAACTCTGCTAGTTTCTGCTGATTAAAGCATGTATCTATACAGGTGTGTCACACACATGCACTTGTACTCTTACCCTTGTCAGACACACACTCTTCAAACTTAACTCTGCTGGTTCTGTCTCTAGGCACTCTACATGTTTCTGGCTCTTGCCATAACATGTGACGAATACTTTGTGACATCGCTGGAGAAGATCTGTGAGGTACTTGGGAGTTGTAGTCCTTCATCTTTCAGTGTCACAGTCGCACAATGCTGGTTTGTCTGTGTAAATCCCTCGTCTTTGCTTTATTTCTGCAGAAACTAGATCTGAGTGAAGACGTTGCAGGAGCCACCTTCATGGCAGCTGGCAGTTCTGCACCAGAGCTGTTTGCATCTGTCATTGGTACACACACACACACACACACACACAAACAAACATGCAGTATGTGCATACACTTAGACATTCCCAGATGGTTGGTGTCACCGTTAATTCTGATTGGCTGCTTCCCTGTGTGCAGGTGTCTTCATCACCCACGGTGATGTGGGGGTGGGGACCATCGTTGGCTCAGCAGTCTTCAACATCCTTTGTATCATTGGAGTCTGCGGGATCTTTGCTGGACAGGTGTGTGTGAGAGAGAGTTGGAGGGAGTGTCTTCCTGCTGCAGCGGCATCATTCTGTTTATTTATAGACTGCAGAGCTGCACATGTGTGGCAGAAGTTTTTTTGCTGAGGGGAAACAAAGCCATCTGCTTCAGTTAGTTTTCTCAGAACTGGTTGTAGTGCAAATGGAGAACTAAACTCTGGAGGCGTAAACAGATCATAAATCTGTTTCTTCTCCAAGCTCTTTCTGTCAAGTAAAATGTATGTATTAGGTGTGTTTGATAAAATCACATGTATCAACCAAAATGCTTCAAAGAATTCTAATACACATAGATGCAGTTAAAATACTGATGGTGCACTTTTCCCTGTGAAATCTTAGGTGGTGATTTTGACCTGGTGGGCAGTTTTCAGGGATTCCTTCTACTACATCTTGTCTGTTTTGGCTTTGATTGCAGTAAGTTGGACAAGCTACAAGTTCACCACATGCATTTATTAATGAACACCAGTTGTGACTATCTTCCTTGAATGTTGTTTTTTTTCTAATAAGAGAAATGTTTCCCTTCATTTTTCAGTTCATCTACGACGGGAAGATAGTTTGGTAAATTACTCATCCAATTAAGCTGTGAATGTGTCTGTGTTTTTAAAGTGTAACTTTTGAAAGAAGAAATAACACTTTTCCTATATGATTGAAAAGACTGAAATTCATAAGAAATAAAACACACCCTTGCTCAATTCTAAACACTGAAGGATTTTGCTGCTACAGCCTTACTTGGTCTGGTATAACATTAGCATGTTAGCAGGCTTCAGATGGATATTGCTGTAACTGACATTACTGACTTTGAGACTATACACTACTTGTTATCCTGCACTTGTTGCTTGTGGCCTCTGTCGTCATTGTTCAGCAAAAGTTACCTAGTCTCGCTTTTAAAGTTTTAAAAATCTGGGTTCTGATTCTTCAGTTAGTGTGAAGGTTAGCAATAAGGCAGTTTCTCGGTTTGTTTAATGTGAAGCTTAGTTGCAAACTCCTGCTTGCAGTTCTATAGAAAGTATTCCGACCCTGTTTTTTTTACATTTTGTTATGTTGCAGCCTTATGCTAAAATATAAAAATGTAATTAATTTTTCCCTCATCAATCTACACTCAATACCCCACAATGACTAAACAAAATCAGGATTTAAGACATTTTTGCAAATGTATTAAAAAGAAAACACTGAAATATCACATTTATATAAGTATAAGTAAATCATGCCCAATCAAATGAATTTATCAGAGGTGGACTCCAATGAAGATGTTGAAACATCTCAAAGAAGGTTAAGAAAAATTGTTTTGCCTTTTATTGGACAGAGTGAGGTGAAGAGGCAGACAGGAAAAGGGGGGGGGGGGCATGACATGCAATGGTATGAACTATAACCATTCGGCTACCAAGGCGCTGCAGAAAAAATGATTTGAACAGTTTTAGCAAAAAGCTGCAGTATAACAAAATGTGAAAAAAGGGAAGGAGTCTGAATACTTTCTCCCTGCACTGTAACTCTTTCTGTAATAATAGTTGTAGCAGGCAGCTAGAATACCTTAAGAAATAAACTGAATATATTTTAGCTTATATAAATATTTCCATGTGTGTGTGGGAACCTGAATTTATTTTATCCCTCATCCTGTATATCTCTCGTCTTCAGGTGGGAAAGTTTGGTGCTGGTGGTCATGTATGCTGGATACATCCTTGTCATGAAGTGAGTTCTGCACATTTTTTAAATCACTCAGCTGTTTAATAAATCTGTCAAGCTGGTTGATAACCAGTGGAGGAGGAACTATTTACATCCTTTATTGAAGTAAAAGTACCAAAACATTAGTGTATAAATACTTCATTGCAAGTGCTGCATTCAAAATCCTGCTTAAGTACAGAAGTTAAATGTACTTTTAGGTATCAAAAGAAACTGTACTTGCTGCATAGAGAAATGGCCCCAGTGACTGATGCATCATAGTATGACTGACTGAAATGTCTCTTTGGTGGAACTATTAACAACCCATAGACGTCTGAAACATGACAAGGGGCCAGGACAGTGCTTTGGATTTAATCTTTAACAAGGCATTTTATTTTCTAAGCTTCATTAAATGTTCTTTTATATAAAATGTTCATCTGAAAAGTAGCTAGTAGCTGTCAGAGAATTGTAGTGGAGTGAAAAGTACAATATTTCCCACTGAAATGTAGTGGAGTAGAAGTATAAAGTAGCATAAAACTGAAATATACAGTTACCTCAGTTGTACTTAAGTACTGTACTTGAGTGAATGTACTTAGTTCGTTCCACCGCATTGGCACTGCAGCAGCCTGACTGTGTGGGGAGAGATTCTTAAACTCTCGCACACTAACACCTGTGGGCTGATGAGTATGACCAACTGTACACTCAAGAAGCTTCACAAGAGAAGCGTGTGTTTCCAGCTGGAGGGGAGTGTCTCGTTCATGTCGCCTACCCAGATGTTAGCTGAAGATTGGGCTCGGGAGCCGTCTGGTGCAAAGATCGCTCCTCTAATGAATCAACTGCAATTTTTGAGGACGCAATTTCACACAGTTAGGACACACACAGTTTCCCATTTGTAGGTCTAATGACAGTTATACTTTTTTTATTTTTGTTATTTTTTAACAGGGGGTTTGGCCCAATGGGAGCACACGTAGGAGGAGAAAGGGAGGTTGGAGGGGGGGGGGCGGGGAAGCAGTACTTCCTTGTATCTCTTAGTTTGAGCATTCAAGGGCACTTTTGCTCTGTTGATTGATGCCACGCTGTCTTTCCTCGTCTGCTGCGGCCTCTTGTTCTTCGCGAATACACTACTTGTCACTTTGATTATGAAGGTGACACGACTCTATAGGGTATATAGGCCACAATTATAGAACTGAGTATTTATAGTATACGGTTTGGAGAATATTATAGATCCAAGACCAAACTGACAGAAGAACTGAGAGAAAAAGGCTCAATTACAAATCCGTCTGCTGCTTCAGCACCACGGACAGCACCATGGATTTATCAGGCCACAAAAATATTAATTTATATATAGATTTCTTTTCAATACTGTACATAGAATCTTCCACTTGACAAATTCAGGTGTGTCATGGTTTAATTTCAACAGGTAATTAACTCTAAATCCTTATTTTTGATGTATCTTATTTCATGAACTTGTCCCATGAATCAGACTGGAATAGATCGTGTTTTCGCCTTTCTTTGAGCTTGAGATTATTATAAAAGGATCAGTAAGGGTTTCTTTGTCTGGGGTACATATCATCTGATCATAATTTTGGTTGCAATCTTCCCTGAGAACTCCTTCTCTTTTACTGCATCTGTCAACTTTCAGCCTGTACGAGCAAATTGCTTCCATGAAATACAGACTCCATCTCCTGTATTACGCCATATTTGTGTCTTTATAGTCCAAAGTGCATAATGCCAACCACGTTGTCCTGTGCCGCTGTCTCTGTCCAGCTGGGTAATCTGTGTTACACTCAGCAGCAGCCAGCTCTCTCCCCGCCATAAGAGTTTAATCTTTCTCCCTCTGCAGTGGCTAAGAGCACAGGCTTAACCGGATCACTCCTCTCCTTTCTCATTTGGAGGAAAGAAGTGCTTACTGTAGGATGTGCTGTCATATGTCTCCCCTCTCCCAAAATATCCGCTGACCATTTTGGGCTGTTCCAGTCAAAATGGAGTAGAGTGGGTTTTATATAGCGCGATCAGTGCTCCGAGGTGACCTTCCAGGGCTCGGCTGTGATTTATTTATTTATTTTTTTCTTCTTCCTCTCCTGAAATAGCACACATGCTGCTGCCGATTGTAAAACAAATAACAGCATGAGGGGGAAAAATGTAACGACACAAAATGAAAAATATAACTTCTCTTGATGCTTTTGAATCGCAAATCATGAACATTTGTTTTTTCGATGTTATTAGTCAAGTATACTTGGACACAAACCTGAAATAAATATACTGAACAAAATATAATTGGAAACAGACTCCATGCTTCTATCTAAATATCATTAGCTTAGTCTTCAAGTGCGTGTGCTTTGTCTTCATCAAGGACCACAATGGGAAAAATCTTGCACTTATTATGTCGTCCGTGACGTTCTGTCTCTTTTCTCATAATGTCAAACAAACTAAACAGAAAAACTTGACAGCATACGTGCTTTAGCCACTGTTGGGAAGCTTTATACTGCACTGGCTGATGTAGTTTTATGATGAAAGCTATAGCTTCGGCTAGCTAACAAGGCTGGTGCTCAGTGTGTTTAACATTTAACATGTTTTTCAGTCAAGCCAGCTGGCTTTTCCTCTGTCACCTGATTGGAGGTTGGAGGAAAAATATAAAGTCTTTGTTTTTACATTCAACTTATTGAACTATCAGTTTTATTAACTGTTATATTTCTGACTCGTGATCATTTTTTACAGTCTTTTTGTGGGTTTTGGGTTCCATACTACAATCTGTACAAAATACAACATCCTCTGTCTTTAAACCCTCAATTCAGATGAGTAATTTTCTTTTTGTTTTAATGTTGGCCTCTGAATGCTCTGGTGATGTTGCCAGTACTACTTCTGCACACATTTTGTTCAGAGGGCGGCAGCAGTGTGTTCAGTATTTGTGATCCATGGTTTCTTATAGAAGGCCTGCGGCTGATGAAAGCCTTGCGATTGGCTTCTAGGACTTTTTCTTTCCTTTGCTATTCTAATGCAGAGCAGCATATTTCAGCCATTTTTTGGTATAGTGTAACGCTGATACTGTTTCTGAGAAAGTAGGCCACATTAACTATAGATTCATTCTATAGAAGTATGGACAGTAAACAGGTTATTTTAGCTAATCAGTGCATACTATGTCTATATTTCAAACAAGTTGGAGCCTTTCATCTGAAGCTTCTGACACTGAACGTCCTATCTTGTTTATTTCTTTCCCTTTTGGACTCAGGGCTGAACTTTTTTGAGTATCTCTAATTGAGGGATTATGCTCCATCTGTTTACTAGATTCAACTCCAGCATGCAGAGATTTTTCATGGGGAAGGGGTCGAAGAAGAACGTGGCCAATGGTAACGCTGCGGCCAGCAGTGAGATGGAGGACGGTAATACTAGTTATGACTATGTTTGGGATGACGACCCGTCATCGCCTTTACTCTCAACAGGTAAGGTTAATCAGACAGGCTGGGTACCCAAGACTACAAGAAATCAATCAGATGTTGTGTGTTGAAATAAGATTGGGGTTCCTGGGCTATGAAGTGGAAATATACTGGACGATTTGATTCTCTGGAAGACTGTGGTTGTTTGTGGCTTTAACCTCTGCTCCTTTCTGCTGAACTAACTTTAATTGCTTCAGCGTATACTGTATTCTGCTGAAACTTACTTGGAGCAATAGTTTGAGATTTTGGGAAATATGTTAATTTGCTTCCTTGCTGACGGTTGGATTATAAGATCGATATCACACTCAATATCTGCCTGCTAAAAATGAAGCTACAGCCAGTAGGCGGTTAGCTCAGTTTAGGATGTGCGGGGGGGGGGGGGGGGGGGGGGGGTGACATGTTGATTATTGAACTTTAGAGGCGCTGGTTGACAGATTTTGTTACCTTCAGACGGTGCCATCCCTGTTACCAGCCAACCGGCTGCTGGCTGTAGCTTCATATTCAGTGTACAGACATGAGAGTGGTATCAGTTTTTCAATGAATTTAACAAACAAGACGTAACATGTTAATTATTGAGATTATGCAGATTTTGTCATTTGCGGACCGAGCCAGGCTCGCCATCTCCCCCTATTACCTCTCGTTTCTTCTTATGCTACACTATGCTAAGCTAACTCTCAGCAAGAGAGAAAATAAACACATTTCCCCAAATGGCAAACTGTTCCTTTTTAAATGTGATTCTGCAGAACTTTGCTAAATTTTCCAAAGATCAAGAAGATTTCAGTCCTTTTGACCTCAGTGAACTGCACTACCTGAAGAGACGGTTTCTCAAATTTCCCCCTTACTACTTTCTTTTTCTTGTGGTCATTTTCCACTCATTTTCTTTGCCCGCTAAGTCCTTTTTCTGGGTAATAAGCAACTGGAGCTTATCTGAGCATACAGGGTTCACAAAATGAAATGTTCTTGTTTAAAATGGGAACAGCATAATGAAGATGTTCTTTAATCTTCCTTCCGTAATGCAGTTTAATGTCAGGGGACTTTGTTGTCTTGAGTTTCAAACTTCCGGGAAAAATTTGCCTTTTCTAAATAACATCTTTTTAATGTTTGGGTGAGATTTCCTCATAGCCACAGTCTTCCTCTTCTTCCTTTCCTGCCTTTTGACCTTTCAGAAGCCTCTAATCAGTAACATTTAACCCCTCTGAGACATTTAACCCTTTCCACTTTGGCTGCGTTAGTGTTAACATGCCTGTCTGTTTAGCCTTACTAAACTTACTCTTGCCTATTGTCAACAGTGTTGTGCTGCTGTGTGCCAGTTCTTTCTGCTTGCATACTACTTTTCCTCTGCCGGTCTCTGGGGCGTAGACCCACTCACTCCTGAAGTGGTAATGATTTTCACAAGAGGAAATGTTTATGCCAGCTCTGTTTACACTTTTTAATTTATGTGCATTCCTGCATGCATAATAAGTCAAATTAAGGCTGAGTTAAACTAATAACTGTACTGTAGAACTTTTCTTATTCCCTATACACTGCATCTTATAGTTGAGAGCAAATGAGGAGTTATAGGATGCCAATAAAACATTTTGAAATATGCATTACTGTCGGAGCACAACTTGTCAAAGTGTTTAATGTGTCAGCCACCTGCATAACAGTTTGAGATTATCAGCTCTAAGATGCCAGAGGTTATAGCTTTCATGTCGCAGATTTTGAAATCAATCTTGTCCACCCATAAATATTCACAACCAGTAGGCAAACTTCAAAGCTGCGCCAGGCAATTTGGGGGAAGCTATTTGAAGTTCAGTGCCCAGAAATCATGGGGGGGGGGGGGGGGGGTTCAGAGCTGGTGAGTCCAGGTGTGATTCCAGGCGTGATTCCCTGAAGATTTTACACTCCTTTTCCTCCATGACATGAGGATAGTCAAGTGAAAGAAGAAATCATTTGGGGCCGTTAAGCTGCAACTCTAGAGGATTTTTGATTAAGTGGTCCCATCATTGCTAAAGCCCAGAAGAAGACTTTTAGGCAAGCAAGGTTTTTCTGTTGATCTTTTGAGTCTCATTCATATTTACATACGTACCTGTGCTACATTCTGCTAAGACATGCAGGTTTATGTGGTCTTAACGTGTTCACAGGTGACTCTTTTTCCACATCGTCACTGTCCAGTGAAAACCATCCATCTCCAAATCTGCTGATTTCTGAATGTTTCAGATTAACCAAAAAGCCTTCTTCTACATCTTGGCTAACAATTTAAAAACCCATTGGATTATCTGACAAATGCGTTGTGTTCAATGATATCACCCATGAACAGTTGGCGTTACAGGACAGTTATGACTTAGTTGAGTGAGTTGACTGAACACACTATTTTGAGATACTGGAATTAAAAGGCTCCAAACCAACATATGAGACAACACTTGTCTGTCCCCCATCAAACAATACTACCAACAATCCCTTCCCTTGTCTCTGAGACCACAAGCAGCATGAAGGCACCAACATCAATTTCCAGGTGACGCAGGAGAATGAGGGAGTGGAGTGAAAGAAGGAATGATTTTCAGAGCTTTGGAAAAAACATTCACACTCTGTTGGTCAGGGGATGTTTTTGCTCTGAAGTTTTGATTTGTGTAGACATTGAACAGTCCACATTGTGATTTAGGGTTATGGGAATGGTGTATGTTGACATAAAGATCTTGCCTGGTGCAGCTTTAACTGTGACATGCTGAAAAAAATGGCTCTGTTTCAGCATCCATTAATATTCCCTAGTAACTTGGCCTGGGACACTGTCGCCCTACAGACTACAAAATGACACTGCAAACCTTTATAGTACAGAACATAACTCTTGATGCCTATGCTCCTCTTAAAAATTGAACTCTGTTTAGTGTAGCGTAATTTAATTTGCAATTTGGACGTTCCAACAGGGTGAAATTGGTTAAAAACTTTATTTCATTGTCTAAGGTATCAAGTACGTGCACTCAAATGAAATAACAAAACGGATAGAAATGAATGAATATACTTGTATACTTGTCTGATCTGGTAGATTCGTGCTCATTCATTCATTATATTCGTTTGTTTTATATTCGTTCATATCCCTCCGCCCCTCAGTCAAGCCCAGCAAGGCTTACAGTCGCGGATCGGTGGTGATGGTGGACGAGATCATGAACGCCAGCCCTTCGAAGTTCAGGTTTCCAGAAGCTGGCCTCCGTGTGATGGTCACCAGCCATTTTGGACCGAAGACCCGTCTGCGCATGGCCAGTCGCCTCATCATTACAGAGGTACAGCTGGGCGTTGTTGCCCCAATAGGAGGATTTGGCTGCTACTGCTATGTGTTCTTTTGAGTGTGTACTATTTTCCAACACAAAGTTGGAAATAACTAAACTCAAAAGAAGGCCCTTATCTCACTCACAGTATGCATGTTTGTGTATTTCATTTCTGACTGCAGAAACAAAATGCATTGAAAATATGGCAGTAGCGCAGCAGTCGAAGTAGCAGCGCGTCTGCTCATCTGCTCTTTGACTTAGTTTCTTTTTTCTGAAAGCGCCAGAAGTTGGTCCAAGCTGCCAATGGAGTGGAGACACAAGTGATTGACGGGAAGGTTGAAATAGAGAATGGAAACGTGCCAGAGGACAAACCCGCCGAGGAGGAGGAAAACGACACCATCTCGCCGTTTCGTCTTCCAAGTATGTGATCCGTGTATTTACTTGATGGACTGTGTAATTTGGCATAAATGGATACTTTAGAGGGTTAAAACGATAAAGGCATATTCTCAATTTGAAACATCAGACATGAATCTAGTTTACGTCCTCCTGTATTGCTTATTTTAAGAACTTTCCGCTTCAGTAGTTATTGATGTCCTTCGCTCAAATTAGTCGGTGGCTCTATAAAATACATTAAAATGGAAGAGAAATGTTTACGTTGTTGGCACTTACAATAGACGGACGACAAAATGTCTGCTTGAGAGTGACATTAGCAATCCATTTGCAGGAAAGAATTGATTCACGCAATCGATGAGTGGAAACCAGATTCGATTGTGCTTTTTAAAGTGAAAAGATTTGTGGGAAATGCGGTCTGAACACTGCCACTGACATGAGGACGAGGCTGCAGGCCATCTTGATCATGATAACATTTGTTGACAGTAATTATTAAAATCTAAATTAATTTAACAATGTAATGGAAAGCCTACACATGGCACCTTTTTTTTTAAAAACTTTTTTTTTAAGAAAATTGCATTTAGTTCTTGCCATCTGGGCAATACAGTTTTTCCACCACATTACTAAAGACCAAGCATACTGTAAACTGTAAGTTTGTTTTGATCATTATCCGTTGATCAAAAAGCGAGGAGGCTAATCTCTCATGCTAATGTGTGTTTCTGCCGCAGGGAGTATTGGCAGCAAGTTGAAGTGGCTTCTCTCGTGGCCTCTGCTCCTGTTGCTGTACTTAACCGTCCCGAACTGCGCCAAGCCTCGCTGGGAGAGGTTCTTCATGGTCTCCTTCATCCTGTCCACCGTCTGGATTGCCATCTTCTCCTACTTTATGGTCTGGATGGTGAGTGTAATGTTTCTCCTGAAGATGTCTGCTTGGTTTATTGGTGTATTTCTGTTAAGTAAGGCAGCATTAGACATATATTTGAGACAAAAGCTTGTCAGCCTTCATACCATACAAATAGAGAATGCTATTTCTGAGCTCCGGCACTCTGTGTGTTTCTCTCAGGTGACTATAATTGGGTACACTCTGGGAATCCCTGATGTCATCATGGGCATCACTTTCCTGGCAGCCGGCACCAGCGTCCCAGACTGCATAGCCAGCCTCATTGTGGCTCGGCAAGGTATACCTTTCCCGCCATTTGTACACTTTTAGATTTTGCCATTTTGTGGATTTGTTACACAATGGAAATGGATGATGAAGATGTGGATATGCGGTTACGTGGTAGGCATTTTATACCACCAGTCCAACAGGACATCCTCCATTTTTTTAATTCTTAGATTATAGCATACTTGGACGTTCCCGGGTGGTTAGTTGGGTGAGTCATCGGAATAAACAAAAGCTAGAAGTATAGATACAGTGACTTGTTGTTTGTGGTGAAAGTGCTTTCTGGGATGTTCCCGTTTTTTGAGTGGCTAGACAGAAGAACATGGATAGAGAAATGTATCAAGATATTAATATATCCACGTATGCATTGTAGTCAATTTACATGCAGAATGATAAAACTTGATAAACACAACCAGATATACAGGTGGTGCGCAACAGAGGTGCACTTTTGTTAGTCAGTTGCACTAGATTTGTAAATGCCAACATTGTAGTATCTAGAAATGGGTTGTCTCCTATGTGCGTGGAAAAAGTAGGGGTGTACAGAGTACCAACTGAGCACAGGAACAAGAAGAAATAGTGCCGAGCTGTTTATACACATTACATTGTAGTCCTGTGTCACTGCCTTCCCAGCTGAATAAGGTTAGAGCCCCTGTGAATATCAGAAAGTACAGAACAGCGAAATGTTAATCTTCAGTTGGAAATAAAGTGGTTTGTTTGACCTGAAAGTCTGGATGAAACACTTCATGTACTTGCTTAAACATTTCATTTTGTTTTGTTGCAGGTTTGGGAGACATGGCGGTGTCCAACACTATTGGCAGTAATGTGTTTGATATTCTAGTGGGACTGGGGGTTCCCTGGGCGATACAGACCATGTGTGTCAGCTATGGATCGGAGGTAAGGAGTGTGTTTACTTTACAAGAACTCAGACCTTGTCATTTCTGTATTATCTGGTGTGTGTGTGTACGTAAGAAACAACCAAAATCCAGTTTCTCCTTATCTCAGATATTGAAATAAGATTGAAGAGCAGCAGATGAATTGTTGATCTCTCTGTCATGCAGGTTATGATTAACAGTCGGGGCCTGGTGTACTCAGTGGTGCTTCTGCTGGGCTCTGTAGCACTCACGGTGAGCATGCGTACTTGTTTATCCTTGGCATCGCAAACACACCCAATTTTTGTTGAGTTAGGTCTGACAGCTGTTTTTAACTCATTTTTGGGTGCGGAATCCAAAACTGATCTCAGTTTTTCTCTATCACGTCAAGTTTTTGAACTATAGGATCTCCGTTTTCTTAAAAAATATGAAAAATACTGTACTTAACAGATATGTGTGTGATAGTACTGACCTATTGGGAGCTGCACACACCTCTCACCGCACTGTCTCAATTGTGACTGCACAAACAAGTTGCCACGTAGCTGTAGATGAGTCCAATCGTAATCAGCTGGCAAGTCTTACTACAGCTAATCAGTGGAATTTTGCTTATCTGGAGGGTAAGCTGTGGAGAAAAAACTTGACGTGCTAGAAAAAAACTGACTGCAATTTTGGAATCAGCATGCCAATTTTAGTTTTAATCAGCATAAAAATCTAACTCAACAGAATTTTTTTTTCAAATTGTTCCCCACTGTTATCAGTTGATATTCAGTCAGTTCAGGAAAGTCATACAATATAGTCGAAGTGAATAAATCCCTGGGGGTGCAGCCTGTAATTCTGCTGTGTTTTGGTAGATTTTAATCACTTGTTTAAATCAAACCAGTGAACATTAAGATTTCATTCGGAACGTACCGCAGCCTGCACAAGCCATTCTGATGCATTCGTGTATGTGCAGGTGCTGGGGATCCACCTGAATAAATGGAGGCTGGACGTGAAGCTGGGCTTGTACGTCCTGGTCTTGTACGCCATCTTCCTCTGCTTCTCCGTCATGATCGAGTATAACGTCTTCACCTTCGTCAACCTGCCCATGTGCATGGAAGACTAGAGCACAGCAGCATGCCTCGGATACCAAAACCTCAACGCTCCCATAGCAACCCCGCCCCCAAATCCTTTTTTCAATAATACTGGACCTATCTGCAGACTCTTTTTCTCCTCCCCTGCGCTCTCTCTCTCTCCCTTGTAATCCTTTTAGTCCCAAATATGAATCTCATTTCCTCAAGAGGCAGTACACGCTGTAAGAGTGGACTCCATTCTATGTCTCTAATTTGTCCTCTTGTCACACAGTGCCAGTCCTTAATGCCCAATATTTCGGGCATTGCCTGTTATTGCAGTAAAGTCTTTATTTCCTCTGTGCGCCTGTTAACTTTCTACCCATCTAGCATGCCTTTAGATGTCGGGGACCTCCAAAATCATAAGTGCCCCTGTTGTTTGTTGGTGTGTGTGTTA
Source organism: Enoplosus armatus (assembly GCF_043641665.1). NCBI lineage: Eukaryota > Metazoa > Chordata > Actinopteri > Centrarchiformes > Enoplosidae > Enoplosus > Enoplosus armatus. The sequence continues at coordinate 16,332,725 of NC_092198.1, read as the reverse complement.
TCACTGTTTTCACATTGTAGATTTCCACACGCCATTTCCAAAGCCTTCCCACAAACCAAACCAGAGTCCTCCTATGACTCCAACCAAAACCCCCTACATAGAGATAACTCTCCTTGAGGTCATCCCTAAAAGAATTATAATTACCCAAGCACCCAAAGAAAAAAAGTACACTCCTTTTTCCCTCTCGACCCCCCCCCCCCCCCCCCTCGGAGGAGGGCTTTGTCCTTGGCAGCTCCCCTCCTCCAGCCTGGACCCGACTCCCCTGGCATGGCCTTTGGCATCAGGGAGCAGATACTGTTAGCGCTTCACTTCACTCGCCCTCCGCAACTCTTCTTAACCCTCATCTGCTTGTTCAAATCTTCTTTGTTTTCTTAAAAAAAAAAAGAAAAAAAAAGACATTTTGTCAGGACACTTTGTGTCAAGATGTATCACGGTCCAGATCAGTTGACTGTGAGGGTGTTATGCATATGCAGCACGGCACAATGTAAACTTGTAAACACTTTTTTTGTTGTTTTTTTTTTTTTGTATTTATTTTTTCAAAACAAGGTTTTGTCTAGTACGAAATATGGAGGAGAGCTTGTTGCAAATATAGGACATTGTCTGTTTTTCACTGAAACAAATTGCACATGGAAATGCTTTTCTTGCTTTGTGCTGTAAGGAGATTTGACCACTCAGAGAGGTATCCGGCTGGTGGTGGCGACTCCACTCCAGCGTTATGTTCATTCAGTGATGGGTCAGTCCACTTTTCCCTCTGCACAACAACACCACAACAAACAAAAACTGGCTCCAGATCTGTGGGATGCATCTGATTTTTGCCACCATCAGGTGATTTGTTCTCATCTTGAGACAGCAGCAGAATGGAGGTAGTTTAAAAAATAAAAAAATGCAAAGAAACCAGACGGTTCTCTACAATGACTGTCTGCTATAACACCCTCTGGCCAGTAGGGGGCACTGCAGCCCCTCTACCCAGGGCAGGGGTGCCAACCACAGCCGTCGGTTATCAGGGAAACTCAGAAGGACAACTCCAGGAGGTGGCGATGGTGATGGTCTCTTGATTTTGAGTTATATGTAGATATTGCACTTTAACAGCCGTCCTCTCATTCTGAATCAACTAGTGCTTCCTTCTGTGCGTGTGTATTTTCAGTGTATATGTGACTGTGTGTGTGTGTGTGTGTGTGAGAACGTGTGCGTGCGTGTGTGTGTGTGTGCTCTCAGTATGGGCCCACGCTATGTTTCTCACACCGGACTCTCGAACAGACTGGAACCTCGTTAACACCATGAGCACACCCGCCTCTGTCTGCAGTGCATGCTGGGACATTTAAACGCAGCTCCAACACAGCACAGCAAAAGGCTGAGGGCTTCTGGGCTCCATGGAAACCGCCCGACCCACTTTACAAAAATCGGCAGCTACGAGCTACACTGCAATCCAGACATTTGACATCATGCAAAAATGCCTGTGAGGAGTCCACAAGTGAGGTGCAGAGACTAAGAACTTAACAATGCGTGTGAGGAGTGTTTTAAGTGTTGAAAATATTCCTCTGCCACACTGTTGGCAGCAGGCACTTGTATATGCAATCTCAATTTAAAGAATTCTATGTGACAGAAGGCCCCTGCAAGGTTGCCATATAAAGACGGGGGATCCCGTGGAGATGTGACGTCGGTTTGTCTAGTAGTACTTGATGTGTGAGCTCACAGGTGTGCGTTTGCTGAGGAACGGAGCCCAAAGGACGGACGTTTCTGAAACAGTGGCTTTGAGGGAAGTCTGATTTCTCCTCCTATACACCCCCCCCCCCCCCCCCTCCTTTTTCCTCTTTCTCCACTCTTGTCCCCTCTTGCACAAGGGCATTAACTCTCCACCAACCCTAGCTGAAGGAGCAGAGGGGCAGTAGGGAACGCATAGATGAATGGATGGCTTTCCTCCACCGCCCTCGGGACGTTTCAAAGGACCTGGATGAGAGCAGACTTTAAGGAATTAAAAAAGAATAAGTTGGACCCTTAAGCTGTTACTCTATTGAGGTTTAAACGGCTGTGTTTACTGGATGGAGGTGACCACACAGAGGGCCTACAGACTCCTCCACACACCCACTGACATCCTTGTACCCCCCCCCCCTCCTCCCCCAACCTTCTCAGTGGGTCTTCTGTACATACAGGACCTAATTTTTTGATGCTTTTTGTGGGGAAGGCACATTTGTGCTGTACTTGAGTTGATTCAGAATGTGCAGTGGTATGTTTTTTTTTTTTTTTTTTTGTTGTATATTTTTGTTGTTGCTCTGTGTGGTCATGTCCCGGTTGCCAGGTTTGAGTGGTGACACGACAGCTGGGGAAAAACACTGCTCCCCCTTTTCGTCCTCATCTTGACACAACAGCGTACGTTCTCACTGGTTGTCTGACTCGCATCTTTGTTACCAAGTCACTTTTTTGGAAGAAGAAAAAGGAAGGGAAAAAAAGTAGAATTCAGATGCCATACTTGTCGTAGCTCTGCATAAATCCAGACTGTATGGAAATCCTGTGTACAAAAGTGCGCACACTTTAGAAAACACGCGTTAGAAATGGCAATTGAACACGAGAAGACTGGTATGTATTTCTTGATTGAATGCGACCTGATGCACTGTGAGCTCAATGTGACGTGGGAGTTGTTTGTCAAGAATAATAAATGATTAAAAAATATATTTAATGTAAAGTTAGTTACTATAAAACATTACTGAGGACATCTGTATAACTTATATGAATGTATTGTCTTGCTATACTGGACATATCCAACCAATGCATTTTACTGTAAAGCAATAATGTGAAGAAAAAAAAATAAAATGGCAAAATAATTCCTGTACATTTGTCTCATAAGTTCTTGGATTGTTTGTGAAATACATAAATTAAATGAAGCCATTTGTACATGTATCTGTTGCTTGTGCTGTTTTGTTTTTTCAAAGCATGTACTGATTTTTAAAAAATGATTAAAATTGTTGGGGGGGTCGGCTTGAGAGAAAAAGAATGGTCAAAATTGAAGCAGCAGAGGCCAAGATACCCTGACTTTTAGTCCTTAATATGAGTCAAGCTCCAAAATCACTGGATCCTACATTTCCCACAATGCAACGTTGTAACTTCAGACTTTAGAAAGCTCCTTCCAGAGACACTGGCACATCATACAACTGTTAGGACAGGCCGTGTAGTACTCCACATGACGAATAAACTGAACTTCATGAGTGAAATTGGTGGAATGTCCCTTTAAGTTGGATTTTGATTGCAGGACTTTTACTGATAATGGAGTATTTTTACAATATTTTATTGGTAATGATCATTCCTCTCACGTTATTGCTTTAAATGTTTATATCTGAGGGTAAACAGAACAACTTAATTATCTCCCAGTAATATCGTGTACTAAAAATAGTATTTTCTGTAATTTATTCATCACTGTAAGATTTAACTAACGGAGAGAGACAACACTGGAGGACAACTTCCGACTTGCTGACTCAAAGTGTCTTTTCCTTCAACCAGAAGCCAAATGAGACGGTGCAGCTTTCACCGTTCTGATATGAGCAGCTTAAGATATGTAATAAATCGTTCTTGGTGAAATGACCCTTAAGGTAAAGTTAATGAGTTTGATGTACTCCTTGTGGCTACTCTGTTGCACCAGCAGTGATTAAAGCGCACACACACACACACACACGCACACTCTTTAATATATTCTGGCCATATCACCGTGGTGTGACTGTATCCTGTCTTTTTTCATTCTCCTGGCCGTACTTTTCTTCACTACAAAATTTACAGATTTTTAATTAAAGTTCCTGTATCTTCCAATCACATCAGCTGTGAATAAATTCGCTCAAAGTAATACCATGCAACAATACTTAATTTTTGGGATATGTGAGATTAGATAGCAAATAAATCATCTGCTATGTGGTTGAAGCATCCCTGAAAAGAATATCTAAATGAATGAGTCACACTATTTGGATGTTTCTGCGGCAGCATGTATTTCTCCCTGTGTGAATAATGAATAATGATTTATTGGTCCTTACTGGAAACTTGTCTTGTGCGATAATCAAGCTGAAGTGGCCTGTATTTAGCCAGACAGGGTGATTGCAAACAATTTGTTATTTATAGTGACGGCTGGCAACATGTGAAGAGTCCATTGAGGGGCGAGTGATAGGAAAATTCACGTTTTGATTGCATCTTGCATCCATCAATCTTGATTTTTAGTTCTGAGCACCAGCAGGGGGCAATGTTGCAACAGGATTCACATCCAAGTGTCAGAGACAAACTTTGTTACAGCTCAGGAGGAGATGAAACCGGAGCTCTTTTACCCAAGTGAATAAGACTGGCAGTCTGTGATATAAAGTTCCATATATCAAACATAGTCAAATGACTGGAATGAATGCTTTCTCTATGATTTCCTGCACAAAAAAAACATATTGCAAATCATTTGTTAATGATGGATGTCCGTATCCTTCATCGGCCAGCAGACAGCCAGCCATCTGGTGAGACCAGCATGGGCCGTGCAGGCTACTGGTGCTTCTCCCTAATGAGCCACCCTCTTGGCTATCGTGCTGCAGTTAACAAGCTTCTCTGTCAGCCGTGATCTTGTGCACTGATGAGTTCCCTCTCGGCCCCCTAACAAGCCCGTTTGGGCAGCTACTGCGTGTCTCCCGTGAACGCCGACTTAGCTCCCCTCCACTATTTGTTGTGCCACATTTAGAGACAAGGCCCACGCATTCCTGGCCTCCACATATACAGCACCGTAATCCTGCTTTGAAAAGTTGTTTATCTGTTCACCCTACCGCCTCCACAGTTACAGTTTGGGGACATTTTCTTTCCTTGTTTGTGCCTTGCCAGTATTTTTGACTCCGCTCTGCTGTTTGGGTAAATTGCTGTGCTGCAGTGATGGATGGTGAGCAAACTGGGTTGCTGCTGCTCGCTGCAGTCCCTCAAAAGGGCATCCTGTGCTGCTGAACACAAGGTGTTGTGGGTCGCCGCTGTGTCCTTAACTACTGGTCTGGTTTGGCTTCCTCTGTAGTATACTGACATTAGCTGGTGATCTTTGACTCTGCATTTTTGTTTAAAGCGTTAAATTACAAAACAAGGATCTTCTCACTTACCGCTAGCGATATTCATCCATGCAGATATTTTTGGTTGAGATATATCGTCTCTGAGATCCAAGTTAATGGAAGTGAATGGAGAATTGTTATGGTACTCACAGCAATGAAAAAAAAAAACACATTTAAAAAATTCAACAGCAACATCTCTTTCCAGAAACAATATCCTGTTTACTCAAGATAATCCACAGACCTTATCCTGAATAGTTTTCAGTGGAACGACTTTTTTTTTTACGAAGAAGTTGTCTTGATAAACTGTTGACAGAAAAGTAATTTGGATTTTTCAGAACAGCTGTAATCTCTCATCTAAAAAACGTCTTCTATCTCCCTTTTTGGCATCATGTTGCAGTAGCCCGCCACTGTCAAGCTTGTGTCATGTAACCCATGGAGGTCTTGGGTTTGTGGGAAATGGTGTTTGTTAAAGCAGTGGTTCCTGATCCTTTCGGATTGTACCCCTTATAAATGAAGCAGAGTCTTCTTGCCACCCCTTATCACAGATTGCAAATGTCACTGGGTGGTGGTCAGTTCAACCATCGATTGATTTTGCCTCCTCAGATTGTTTTATTTGAAAATGTTTTAGGTGCCCTAAGATGTAAAATTACCCAGTGATTCATGAATAGCATAAATGTAGCAGTAGCATGTTATAAAATTACCAAATCTTTTTAAGAATACACCATCACTTTCTAGGCAAAATTAATTTTTTGATTTAGTTTAGTTCATTATGGTTTTCAAAGTACTGTACGCCATTCAAACTGAAACATTTTAACACATGAACAATGATGGCATATATGCAACATTTTACTCTTAACATTGGTCTTGTCATGTTACGTCTTTTTATTGGTTTTCTTGGCATTGACACTCAGGTACTCTTTTTGAATCTGTCTCACCTGTCTTTTTTTATTCAGCAGTGAAAATCCACTGGGTCCATTTAAAGCCCCTAAGCTAACAGTCCACAATCCTTAAGTGCTACATTGCTATTGTACTCCATTACGACCATTGACCTTTCCCTGGTATTTAAATTGTCTGCAAACTTTATAACTAGATGAAATTACAATAAAGCGAAAAATGATGAGGACAGTGACATTATCAGAGCTGTAACCCGTGGTCACTGGCTGTTTTGGGTCTTTTTTAGCAACCCAGCCAATAATGAAGCCCCTTTCAAAATAGCACTCAAATCAAGCCATAAACCTGGAGCATAGTCAGCCTTCAGTTTTCACAACTAAAAGCAAGACTTTCTACCGCAATGCACGCTCAGCTTTCATTTATGCATATCTGTTCATGACAGCTCCCACAGTTTGTTCCCCTGTGCACTGTGGCTCAGTGATTAATCCATTCTGCACACGCTGTACAGTTCATGAAGGTAACACAATACCTTCTTATCTATGTATGTATGAATATTAAACAGTCGGCACTGGTGAAGCTGGCAGTGTGCAATGGAGACTGATAGTTCTGATAAGACCATCTGGAAAAATCAACCAATGGTGAGTCATGCACTGAACCCTTTAATCAAGGTTACAGTTAGCATGTGTAGCGCGCCATAAATCACTGAGTGCTGGGGACTTTTCTTATGCCATTCCACAGACATCCATCATTGCAAGAACACATTAGTATTGGAAAGAGTCCAAGGTTTGCATTTATTGTAGCCTGAAATATGTAATAGATTCACATTCACAATGAAATCTAATTCTAAATCAAGACAGTAAAGCTGACTTGGGTACTTTGCTTGGTCCTCAAGGTCATTATTCAGTGTATTGTTATCCATAATTAAAATGGGACTCTTCCCCCTTTATTAGTGAATTATATGTAACATTATAGGTAAATCATTAAAAGATTAAATCAGTGCTATTCTAAGTATTTGGATGAAAATGTGTGTGTATACTGTTAATCTGTTTTCTTTTAGGAGCTCTACTTTGTGGTAGACACTGGAGTATTTCTGTGTGGCAAACATAATCAGTGTTCATTTTCTCTATTTTTTTTTCACAACCTGTAAATGCAACGCTGACCTATAGTTAAGTTGGTACAGCGTCGTGGCAACAACAACAACAACAGCAACAACAACATTTTCCTATTTCCACATGGAGCAGCCAGGGAGCAACGTTAGCGTTCATTTAGAGACGAATGTAAGTCCAACATTCACTCTTCTTTTACCTGTTTTGGTTTCCACACACTCCTGAGCGACATATCCGGCTCTTTAGCCGCTAATTGCGCCATTATCTTCACCAGCTAGTCGCTATTTTTTTTGTCTGACTGCTGTTGGTTCTTGGCAGGTAACACAGTGGGTAAAGCTTAGCAGTTAACACTTGTGCTTCTGTGGGAAATGTGTACCTATGCTGTACCCGTTTCTTGATGAGCAAGTCCCTGCATAACTCTTTCTTTTCAGCGTGAACTCCTTTGTCTCTACTTCAGCTTTAAAGTAAGTCCATAAATCCGCAAAGAAAGAAGACGCTCCAATTTGCCTGAGAATCGACACGTTTTTAAGTGTCTTCAGCATCAAAGTAACCCAGCGATGTCTGTCTGTACATCCATGACGACATTGCAATCAGAAACTGCTAATAATTCATTCGGCTATAACTAAAATACGTTTAATTGCGCATATTTGCCAAAATGTCAACAAATACAGGCTAAAAATAAGAAGGCTCAAGTCGTAGCCAGCTAACTCACTGACTCATTGGCAACATTATATGTCCTGTTTGATGTAGGGCTTTTCAATTTTGTCTGCGGGGGGATCAGTGACTAACTTTTAGCACTTTTTGGTTGGACTGAAGATTGTTTGTTGACCCAGCCTCCACTGGACAATACACGTGTTGCAGTTTTATCATAGAGGCACATTCAAAGAGTGATTTCCATATAGATTACTATGAGCAGTGGGTGGTACAGTTGAAGGGGTGTGTGGTCAACAAAGTGATTACGGCGGGAGAACAGAGACATTTACTAACGAGTGTGAAGCAGAGGGAGCAGCCAGTGTGTGGACAAACTCCCACAAGTCAGCAAATCCGCAGGTGGTCAAGAGAGAGTCAGTAATACTGTAAACGCCACCTTCATCCGATTGTTTCTGATTTAATTTTGCTGAGACTAAGTGCTTTAGGAAGTCATGGATACACAGTAAATCACAGGCAGAGAGAGAGAAAAAACACATTTACCGACAGGAGGGAGCACAATTACATTCCTGATTCGTAGCCCTGGTGTTTTATGGATGAATCCCTCTCTCAGAGGGTCTCGGAAAGGTGATCTCTCGCAGAGGCAGCCACAGGTAATTTATTCTATTCCCAAGTTTGCCATTTACTTTTCCCCCTTCAACCACTTGTGCAGACGAGATTTATTCAGACAATACTGGCATTATGCTGTAAAGCCTAACAATGAGCTGTGATCCAGACCACAATAAAGATTTGGTCTCGGTCACAGTCATAAAGGTTCTAAATGGTACCAAGGACTGGGTTCTGTGGCTCTTACTCATACAGGCGGACATTTTTAATTAAATGTTGGACGTGGTTCTCCCTTCCCATGCTTTGAAAAAAAAAAGCTGACTCTACTGTTCAGACAGCATAAGAGAGATTTAATAATGTGTGTTGTAGCCGTGAGCCAACCAGGCCATCAGCTATCAGTGAAGGCTCCACAGTCAGTCAGACGTTTTGTCACCTCACAATGCTGCGTCTGTGGTTCTGTTAGAGTTAAACCATAATACTGGTGTCATTTCAACATTCAGAGTTATAGCCTATTTACATTTAACAAATCATTTTGTGGTGCATGAGGTGTGTAATTAGATTTTTTTTATTTCTAATCTACCTGTCAGAAAGACTCAAAGCTAGATTAACTGCTGTCCCCACTAACAAGGATGCTCTAAATATAACCCTGCATGTGACAATAAGGTGACAAGATTTTGAGGGATTATGTATGTCTGAGGGGGGGGGGCGGGGGGGTTGCCTTCCTGTGGGTGACGGATGATTGACAGTACACAGTGTAATGCAATATTTGCATTAATGTGAAAACAGTGAATCCAGGCCCAGTGAAAGAAACAGATTAACAGAAACCGACCCTGGTGTCCAACAGCATATTATGTAAATTATGCAACGTACTGGGTTTGAGTCGGGGCTCTTACTTTGTTTTGTCCATGATTTTTTAACAGAGAAATGCTATAAATATATTTCCACAACAAATTCCGATGGGGCAAGAAACACACGCCTTCAGATGATCAGACCAGTTGTAAACAAGCCAAAAATGTAGATGATCTGAACCACTTTATTTGGAAGGAAAACTGAAAGTGAGTGCAGCCAATGTCAATAATAATCCGTCATTGCACAGGAAAACCATGCGCCTGTACTACTGTACGGTAAATATGGTCGGTCAGAAGGTTGGTGTGTAAACTGTGATGGATGTTTACTACAATAGACCAAACTTACAACAGGGCATAGTTTGCATGAGGTAGTGTGCAGAATGCAGCACATAATCCTACAAAGTAGCCAAAAAAGGATGCTGCAGAAGGCAAACAATCACAATGTTAAATTCCTTTCCTGGTACCATCCAGTTGCTCCAGGTATCCAGAGATGCACAGAATTAATGTTCCTCAGTTCTTCTCGACAGTAAAATTATCACAGTCATAGCTTCCATGGCCGAATTCCACTGGTCAGCATATTTGGTTTAGTTAAGTTTAATGAAGTTGAACTTTTGCAGAGAAACCTGGCAGAAAACCAGGCAGTGCACACCGCCATGGCTTGCACTCGCCATTGGAAATAATAGCAATGCAGTACTCTCTGTTGCATTTGCAGACCTGATGTGAAAAACCTGTAATCATTTAACCGTTCACCCTTGTTTTCTCATCCAAATAAGTTTTGCTGGGATTTTGTTTGGGGGTTTGTTTCAAACCTTTTGCTCTGACTTTTCTTTTTTAGCGATGCCGCCATGTTCCCAGATCTCAGCAGTTCACTTGGTGAGTACAATATTTTTATTCATGGCCAAAACTATGAACGGGAATAACTGGAATTCAGGAATTCTCTGGAATGAATGCTCTCTCTCTGTCTGTCTCTGTCTGTCTCTTTTATTATGTTCTATCACTCTCAACTGCTTACTTTACAGTGATGGCAATGCATAAATAAATGAAATGAAATAAAATATAAATAACATATAACTTATATAACACACCATATAAAGTTCTTTACAATGATGAGCGTGGTGAAGAATTCAACAGCAGGGAATCCCCTGCAAATAGCAGCAGAACTACACTATGTCAAAGTTACTTCATCATTTTTTATTTCATGAGTCTGTAATTAGGCCTTATGTTGGAGAGTTACTGTGAGACAGGAGCTGAACTAAAAACAGCCAACCAGAATGAACTGGATGTGCCCGGAGAGATACGCTTCAGAAATATTTAACACTCCACCGGCAAGAACAATCAATAGGTTTCTACAGAAGAGTCTCCAAGAGGAGAGACTGGCAGTTTTGAATTGATACTGTAAGCCCCCAAAGTCATCCTGCTCACCCATTTAACCGATTGGTGGTTTGATGAGCTTGAAGCAACAATGTAGTGGGCGTGAGGAATGAAATCAGCTCTTCAATGTGTATATTTAGTTTTTCTGTTTGGCAAAAAAACTCCTAGTTTGTAAGTAAGCAAATATACTGCAACTCAGGTCTTGTAGCAATTTGCCAGCCAAGCACAATTTTACCTGAATGTAAATATAAATATAATTGCAATGGCTGTCTTTGCTTTGCTTAGGATATATGGCAGTGAGCAAACCTACTCACTATCTGTCCTCTTTCTGTATGTTTAGCCCTGCTGACAGTTATCGTTAATGGAGTGGGGCCGTTCAGGGTCTGAGAGTGCGCCTCTGTGAGCTGAGATCAGCAGTTAACCTTAGTTAACCTGACCACAGTAAAGTGACTGTCCTCATGTGGCTGACCCCTCCACCTCCCACCACAACACTTGGGTCAGTTCATAAAATTCTCTATGGAAACACGAAGGCAATTCATCAGCTGTTAAAAGTTCTATTTGATAACTGACAATGGGGCGGTGCAGAGAAAATTAGTGTTGACAGAACAAAAAGGCAAGTGGGAAGGCGATAAAGAGAACTGGGAGGAAAAAGGGAGACACAATTTGAGAAAAGGTTTGTACATTTTTATCACATTTTATAGATGAATTCATCGCTTGCTTTCCCCAAACGTTGGTAGCCCGAGGGGGAGGGAATTAATGCCGGAGTCCAGGAGGATGCTGCTCAGCCGAAATATTTATGTGCTGTGCGGATTCTTCCATGCAGAACATAACAGAAATGGCCTTGCTGTTGTTGCACAGCAAGCACAACAAGAGCACCAAATACTCTTTAATTGAACTAAAAACAATATTGTATTTAATCACGATGAACAATTTGGAAAAAGAAACCAAGCTCTCATCATTATTCTTTTATTTATAGTTTTATTAAAACATCATTGGCCTCCAACAAGTAAAGAATGTACATAATAATAATGATAATAATGATAATTATAATAATAAACTGAATAACATCAGAAAAAGTCTTCTGTTTGTACGTTATTGTATTTATGTTTTATCTTTTGTCAATTCTTCAGCGAGGCGTTCTCTGGACTCTGATCTCTGCATTCTCTGACTTCAAGGCTTGAGCTAGTTTTAGAGGAATGTACAGTACAGGAAACAAAAAGTATCTTACCCCCCATCATATAGTTATTTTTTTTTCTGACATGTCTACATATTTTGTCTCATTTGCAGTTCATCACACACATCAACCACTCACATCTGCTCCAAAAACAATTTGAAATCACCTAAATCCTCCTGTGGTGAACAGGTATGCTTGCAGGCAGACGTACTCTAGTGACATAGATGCACGCACACACACACACACACACACACACACACACACACAGTAAAACACACGCCTGGATGCCTGCAGTGGATGGTGTAGTGCTGAGCTCCGGTGCTTTAATCAGACCTTTGGTCGTAAAGTGTCACACTGACCGAGGCGGCAGATTCCACTGAGCTCATTTCTCAGCAGAACCAAACACAGAAGGAAAAGCATTTGTCTGCCACCAACCTTGCTCTAGCGCAGCACAGATAGCCCCCCATGACTGACCCTTGTCACTCTCTGCTCCCCCTCTCCATCAGTGCTTCACGCTGAGTGGTATGTCCTTTGCTGCTGGAAGTCAAAGGAAATGCCACAGATGCACTGTTGAAAAAGTGACCTTTAAAAAATACAAGATACTCACCGAGGGGGGGACCAACGGCCCATTTTACACAACATAATGTCACCGGGCTGCGTGTGGAGATTGTCTCTTAATAAAAGTTTGAACTTTTAAAACATCTGAAACAATTAAAAACACAACAGCACGATAAAAACCTTTGACTTGATTTCTAAAGTCTGCACGCTGCACTCAGTCAAGTGTAGGTTTACAGTATGTTCTGACAGGCAGGTGATGCTGAAAATCTCTTTTATGGTTTCGCAGCAGTTCATGTGGGCTTGACAAGAGCAGAATATCATCCTGTCATGCAGCTGATTTCTCTATCTACCTCCACTCCTCCAGCTTTCGTAAAAAGCAGTCAGTTTCTAATGGTGCTCAGTCCAGCGCTGGCGGTCATGTGTCGATGACGTCCTGCGCCGGCGAAGGTTCATGTGGCAAACTGGTGGCGTTGGGCAGCGGCTGCGTGTGGCTGACAGAGTTCTGCTGCAGCTCTAGTGCCATGGCGTTCTGTGGGTGGGGAAACTCCTTCACCTGTCTGCGGTACTCCAGGAAGGTGGACGCCTTGGTGGCGATGGCCACCACGTTCTTTCCAACAAAGATGGTGGAAACCCGGCTGTCCTGAAACAGCACCATGTTTACACCTCGTATGAGGATGGTGACCACGTTTATGGTGACCAGGCTCAGAACAGGGTACAGCATCATCTTCTGGGGCGACATGTGCTCCCCCTGCATGCTGATTTCACTGAGCGATACGCAGGGCAGGATGAGCAGCAGGATGTAGCAGTAGAAGAACATCAGGCCCTCGGCCCAGATGGGCAGGCCTGTCCGCTGGGGCTCCCACAGGTTGGCTTGGATATCCAGCAGGTCCAGCAGGTCCAGAGCCACCCAGAATAGGCGACTCCTCATGTCCTCCTTCTTACGGAAAGTTCTCACATATTCCATACTATCCAAAGCCACTAGAACCAAGTATAAGCCTGGTACACATACAGATAATAATAACGTCAAAGCCTTCCGGGCCACCGTTTCCAAACTCTTCCTGTCTGCCTTGCAATTCTGGAACACAAAGTAGAGCTTGATCTCCAGGACAAAGATGTACAGAAACCAGAGGATCATGGCGTATCCTCGTCGGGCGGTGCGCACCTCGGCACCGACCCACACTGCAACATATCGCAGCACTATAAGGAAGCATACGTCCCCTACCAGCACTATAATACACACACCAATCTTTCTGGGACCCTGGTTCTGCTCCACCAGGTAGGCGTCCATGAAGGCCATGCTGGTCATGATGACGATTGTGGTCAGGCACACGTGGCGTTTGTCTGGGGGCGGCAACACCATGGTGAGGGCACCTGCTGGCTCCCACTCTCAGTCCCCAGGTTTCAAAAGTAAAAATAGTCCAGAAGGTGAATACGGCACTGTGTCCACTCCAAACCTGTACAGTTGGAGAAAAAAAGGGTACTTAATGTGCTCTGACAGCTCTGGTGTGCACAGGAGCAAATGTCCAGTTAGTGTGTCTAATATTAAAATAATACAATAAGTCACTGCACTAATAGTCCATCGATGTGGGCGGTTATTGCAATGTAGAAGCAGAGCAGTGTGTGGAGTCAGCGGAGAGATGCTGGCTGCTGATTGCTCTCAGACCATGTGAAAACAGGAACATCACCTCGTTACTCAGCGCACTTCCATTGATCTGACTCTGCCCGTGAGCAGCAGCTACACCGAGGGCTTTACAAGCTGACACGCCATGACTGATAGTAATCCACGCACAGTCAAATGGAGAATACTCTGAGAGCAGGCTTGGTCTAATGGACATGCGATGGGATTGCGGGACACGGTGCTGCAGTGTGGAAATGTTTATGGAGGTGTTTATTTTTGTATGAGACAGTGTAGGAAGCAGTGGATGTATGCGGGCCCGCGCTGAAGCTCAGCATGTGCGAGGAATTCCTCTTTGGATACTCCTGCAGACGGTGGTGCAGTGTGTGTGGCTCCTTGATATCCTGCAGTGTGTGCGAAGGGAAACGGAGGAGAGAGAGGAGAGGAGTCTGCAGTGGCCGGAGGCCCCCAGCCGCCATAAATCACGGAGACAGCAGGTCAACGGCCCATGAGGCCTTGCGTCCGACGCCGGCTTCCCTGGGGGGAGGCTCTTACACCGGGCTGAAGATCCATCCTTCCCCCCCTCCTCTTGCCACGTGCCAGCCTCTCCACAGCCTAGAAGAGGGAGAAATAAAGAGGAGAAGAGGGGGAGGGCAGAGGAGAAGGAGAAAGAAACCTGTCAGCACTACTGGGCCATATAACACAGTTTTCATTGCCAACGGCCCTCCACATATGAGGAGCCAAGTTACGTGTCAGCTTGGCTCAAATATAGCCTGTTTCACTATTGATGGGGCAGGACATATTGTACATGTTACAGTGAGACTGCTTCAGGGTGTTATTACCTCTCTATTGTCTGATGCATGGCTTAATATGCTCCGATGGTAATGTTATTATACTCAGCATATTTGGGGCCATAGTACCCACTAGTTTAATTTTGGAAGTTAAATGAATAGAGGATTTATTACAAGAAATTGTAGAAGCCAATTTTCAAGTTTCATATAATAGCCAACTGCTCGGCACCTCTGTTCATTCCTGTGTGCTTTTTGAGACAGTCGGGTGTACTATAGTTTCTAAACTGAAACAAAAACACATTTCAACTATAATATGTCTCCTCCGTGCGTGCTCAATGTCAAAAACGTGTCTATATACTATGACTATATATTGATAATGATAATATTGTATTGTAGCATCAGTTCAAGCTCCATTTAAAGTCTATTTTTGTTGAATGATGTTTCAAGGTGTTTCTGTTTTGACCTGTTTAGTATTCCAGTGGATGTGTGTGTTGAGGCGTGTGACGGGTCGGGGGGGGGGGGGGCTCTCTCATCAACAGTCCAGTCGGACGTTTACAGCACTTTCTAAAAAAAACAAAAACCAGTGCAGATACCGAGAGCTTAACTCGCCAGCAGGAGCCCACCTCATGCACGGGCCTCATCCGTAAATAACACAGCATGTCTAAATATTAGCATAGAGAGGAAACAACGCTCGGTAAAAGAAAGTGAAATGTGTTAATTGAGCAGAAACATCTGCCCGGCGAGCTTCAGCAGAAACTACAATTTATCTGTCGCTCTGGTCTATTCTGTTCGTTTCTGTCTGCTCTTCCTGTCACTGGATCCTTCAGGCAGAACACGAATAAATCACATTAGTGTTTCTGTCAGCCGAGGTACGTTTCAAATCAAAGATATGACTGTATCATTCAGAGAGCACTGGCAGCGCTCCAATAACCAAACTTGTTTGGCTAAAGCAAGTGACCATGAAACTTTCTGTCTCTATCCATCCCAAAATATTCCACCATCCTCTCTGCAACAGAACAGGTTATACCTTACAGGTTATACCTGTTCTGTTGGTTTGTTTATTTCAGTATTTCAGTATCTCTCTCTCTCTATATATATATATATAATATATGTGATAAAAAAACTCCCGACAAGTCAAAAAGCCTTCAGTGCGTATAAACATTAAATATTGATCTTATAGGGGCACTCCAGTGAGTTAGTATTGCTCTCATCTAACTCTTGGCAAGAAAGTGAATAAGCATATTACCCAAAATGTCAAACTATTTCTATATACACGCATCTGGTCTTAAAGAGTTAATAAATAGATTTTCGTCGTTTTAGAAATACTGTTTAATATGTCAAAGGGAGTTTTCACAACCTGGTAACCCAAAGGCTGCTCTTTTAATGGCTTTTAACTGTTGGACATTAATAAAGTCATTGATTACAACTTAAAAGTGAAGGTTGCCTTATTAGAAAGTGGTACCAAGGTTGGAAAGAACATCAATAAGATAAGAAATGTCACAACCTTCAATTTGTCACCAACAGTGTTTTCAACAAAAACTGAAGGCCAAAGTCTAAATTTGCGCTCTCTTGCCATTTACTGATCATGTTTAGCGAAACAATTGCCAACCTTTTAGTGATATTGATTGGATCCATTTAAAAAAAAGCCAATCCAGAAATGCACGGCAAATTGCTCCACCACTATGTTTACTTTTCTAAATTAAAGATTTCTATTTCACTCCCATTTTAACAAACTGAGCACTTGATCCGAGAGTATGTGAGAGACCAAGTGTGTGATAAATAAACATGAGTTTGTTTTCACTCGTGCTGTGTGAAATCACCAAAGCAAAATGAGCTTTTGAGCTTTTGGAACGAGATCCAAAGATTGTGGAGGGGTTATTTTTCATCAGAAAAGACCACCCCTGACGAACATGAACTGTATGCACACTCCTTGCAAACATTTCAGTGGATGCGTCGTGCTCTGTCATTGCCACACATCCTTGTGAGTTGAGGAAGATCTCAGACCAAAGGCTGTCAATAGGAAACCAGTTTAAAGAAAGCATGGCACCAAGAATGAGCCTCATTTGTAATCCAAGCATGGATTTGAATGTTTAAAACCCATTATGTAGAACAGTGCCTAAGTAAGAGATTAAATTCATAAGATGGTGATTAATTGACTGATTAGCAGAATGCTGTGGATCATTAACATGCTATAAGGAAGGCTGCTCCCACATATACAGTACATCACATCATCATTTAAATACCATTAATTATCAAAAAAGACTTTGAGATTGTTTCCCTAATGACCGGATTACAGCCGGCGTGATAACATGAGAGTGCTAAATTGGATGGTTTGAACCTCCCAGGAATTATGACTTCAGCTGCAAAACACGGATCCCACAATGTCATCGCCGTGATTTGACGCTACATGGGCGCCCCACAAAACAGGAAGCTGATGAACTTTGACAGTAATAGATGATTATTAATCCTTTCTGTCACATGCTGTAGAAAAGTGCCTTTGTCTGTGTGAAATGATGACAGGCGCTCTGTTTTGCGTATTCTGTTCAGCATTTATAATGTATCACTTGAGTCTGAAGATTAGCCCTGGGTGTCACTGCGGAAATACAAAAGAGACTGAACGAAATGTCTATTGATATGTGATTTGACAGCTGTGACGACTATCGTTTCACATCTTTGCTTGACTTTTTTTTTTTTCCCCCTGTGAAAGCACGAGGCCTCTGTGTACTGCACGCTGTACGTTTCAGCTTTGCCTATGCGCTTCAATTACAGCGTATTAATTATGGTGTGCTATAAATACACAACATGGAGGGCTGTGAACTGGCAGTACAACATTTCTTCGCAGAGGGAGGCTATTATTGTGTCTGTGGTCCAGGCCATTATCTCTCTAAACAGCCAGCGCTTCCTTGACAGGCGGTTATATTAACTGTTGGCCTCCCTGACTGGCCGTAGGCTTCCACATGGATCACAACAAGGACAAAGGTTGGGGCAGCAAGTGGCATTACTGCTAGTTTTTTTTGGTTTGTTTTGCCAATTGTTATAAAAAACAGTGGAGACGGTCTGTTTGGGCCAAAGAACAAGACAGTCAGTACAACTGGAAGAACAGTGTTTTGGCACAGGATTCTTCTGCTCGCTGCCATGTGGAAACAAATCTAATCAAAAGCGTAAAGGGTTTTTTAAGCGGGGCTGTTTCCAGGTGCTGCTTTTGAATATGCAGGAAAACAGCTTCCTTTCAAGCGCTGACTTAACTTAATTACCTGTGTTCTTGATGTTTGTCTTTTTGACACAAGCTCAGAGCTTAAGGATAGTGAAGTCTTCCAAGCTTCAAGAAGCTTTTCTTTTAACACTGAGGTGTTCTGACACTTCATACACTGTGTGAGGGCTGTGAGCTGGCACTTGTTTACAGCAGCGAACCCATTTCATCCTGCAACTGTGGATGGTATACTCTGTTATCTGTAGGCTTCAAAGAAGACTGAGATGTTTTTGCTTTTGGGAAGCCGCATTGTTATGCATTAAATGTATCGTATTACATCCCCAACTCTGCTTTCACTCCACGCTTCTGCTCTCCTTTCTCCTGTCTCAACACCCCAAGGATGATCAAATGTTTACGTCAATGTCAGCAACGCTGCAGTGGGACGACGCAGGCCTCCAGAGCGGCCCGTTTTGTCCGATATTTATGTCAGGTTGTCTTCATTAGGGCCAGAATGAGACCCATATGTCGTCTTGGCTGCCAGCCATCTCCATCATCTCAGCAGGTGTTCTGCGCCGTCCTTTGTGTTACAGTCAGTGCTTGGCTAGTTTTCGGAGAGGTGGCAGATTGCTTTGAATTCGCCCAGTACACAGAGCACAGCTCAGCACAGCTCAGCTGAACAAACGCTTGTACACACACACACACGGAAGCTTAGCACACACATATGTAATGCACAACTACGCGCACATGCACACATGCACAAGCTCTTACAAACACACACACACACACACTTTCCTTGCCTGAAAGGTTGCTGACAGGATGACAATCTGCAGGTCACGTCTTTATCCCATCTTTCACAGCCTGATAACCTTTCTCTAACCACTCACTGATCACATACATCCTGTACTGATTATAACGTAGCATGGTGTTTTATCCCCAAATCCCCGAATACCTGTTAAGAAGTGTCTCCAATAACCAACCTGGCTGAATTCAAAGGTGTCAGCTTCCCCCAGTCGCACTGATGAATGTGTGTGACATCTCTTAGGCGCTCAGCACATTTCCTTAACGTATTAAAACCACCAGACTCAGCTGCCCTCGTGGGGCTTAGCCTTGTCTGCGATGCATTATTCACATTGTATATCTGCTGTAACTAATGGATCAGTGTGGTGGTGTGTTGATATTCTAAACGCGTCTGCATTTTGTTGTCATTATTTTTGACAGGTTTTTGTGCAACTCAAAGGCACACACCTCAATTAGACAAAACACAATACACATGGTTTTGTATGCTACTTGCTGCTCTTAGATTCCCATTCTCTTGTGTTCTTGTTATCCCGGCGTAATATGCTTGTAATTGCTTATGAGAATGCACTGGGTTAGAATACTGAGGAGGATCTGAAAGTAAGAAGAGGGCCGTGTTTTGTAGCAGTGGCTAAGCTCATTTTATCACCCATTATGCTTGATTAAGGCTGATCCTCACTCTGCTTTTCCATGTCACATTGCGCGCGTGATAAGCACTGAAGGTTCATTCCGGCACATAACTGTAACTAACCCAATCAGTATCCCGGCTGTCTGTGCTTTTAAATAGCCGTGGGTGTTGATCAAACGCAGCTGAAATCAAACACGCCGCACATGACAAAGGATAGATAGCTGCTGTGCAGGGTAGGCTCCCATAATAGGGACAGAATAGGCATTGTATAGGGTTAGATGTTGAAAGCAGCTCAAAAGTGCTTTCCTCCAACTTGGCCTTCAGTGGCAGAGCCAGGGGTCTTTTCAACATGACAGACATGTCTTTTACTCCCCTGCCAACTCTCAAACGGCCATAATGTGCACTGCGTCAATCAAAGTGTATTCTTTATTCACAAAGCTGGGGGGAGGATCAAAGGCACCATGCCACAGTGAGTCATCATCAAAGTGCAGAGCAGCCCTCTGACATCCCACCCGGCAGTTAGTCACTGACACAGGGGGCGAAGATAACTGGTTGCCCATCGTATACACACGAGACGAGACACTCTTGAAGTACTGTCCGAAAACCATGCTGAAAAGTTTAACCTTTTTGTTAAGTACCGTGTAACCGGATGTCAAAAGTATCAAATCAGTACATTGACAGGTCGTCCTGATGGTGAATCAGTGCAGCCTCTCACTGAAGGTTTCTTTCATCTGCCTCTCTGAGGGCAAGTGAATCCTGGGGTTCACCATCCTATTCTGCGATCAATGAGTATCTACTACAGCACTTGCTATTAGATTTTATGATTTTATTGATCCCTTTGTTGGTGTCATGCCCTTATAGTCTGCCACTCAACTGGTCTGTTAAACTGGTGACATTTAAACCATGATGGTCTTGGGTTTTTAGGAAATGGTGTTGCTTAAAACTGCAGTATTACATTTCAAAATCTTCCTTTACTTTCTAGACAAATGGAGTGAATTGCATGACATACCCTTGAGCAAGGTTAAGTTTAAATTTTTGGTCATTTGCGTTACTACAATTGTTAATGTGATTTTGAATGAGGTTTTCATACTTCTGGAACAAAGTCTGAAGGCTCTGGTTTGGCTTCAGGTCTTTCCTGCCCTGTCTCTGTAGATGTAAATAATCATTTGAGGGCATTAATCAAGACGTAGTGTTGTTACAAATATATGTAGGTCCAAAAAAGAAGGGAAGAGCCTGAAAAGAATAAAACTGTTAACAGTTTCTGAAGACTTTAAAGCAGCGTTCATTGATTTGTTTTAGCCATGTGTGGGCGATGAAGCTGTAAACACAACGCTGACATATTATGACATTATAAAGTTGATAAAAGCAAACAGTTCAACTTGTTCAATCCAGCAGACACTGAGCAGCAGGATTCATTTGGATTTTTTATACACTAGGTATAGAGCTGAGGGGAACTGCAGAGTTCCTGATATTTCTCCGTGGATTCATATGAGCGACCATTTTCACATTACATGAGGCCATTTGAGCGTTGATATAAAAATATTGATTAGTGCAGCTTTAAAGATAAAAAACATGATGTTCTGCCAATACTACAAGATGTTTGAGTTGATTTATGCTTTCGCTAGGCTATGAAGACCCCTTTTGTCGGTTGGCGAGGTCAAAATGAAATAAACCCAGTGAGAGATGGGGAAGCACTACCACTACTGCTGTCTGTGTAAACCTGATCCTATAAAGAGAAACCCCACTTAATTTAAGAATTATTGCAGGTTGCACCTGTGGCCTCGGACATGTCAGTTGACCTACACAATACACTTAAATTCCCACATGTGCTTTAGCCTCTAAAGCTGCGTTTCCAGCAAGTAGTTCAGTTTAACTTGTTACACATTAGAACGGTTATTTTTGTGTTCCCATTGGCAAAAGTTGTAGATGGTACCAATAGAAGCACTCCATTACCCCTCTGTTGAGGTACCTAGCACACTGACCTGGGACTTAAAGGAAACACCGCAGTCCATTGATTGGTCAACAGAATCATCACTTGTTGTGGACTCAATGCACAGAGCCGCCATTTTTAAATATCCCATCAATTGCAAAGGAGACTCTGAACACTCTGAGAATGTCGGACGCAACATGCTACTTAAACGATTGACGTGGCTATTGCCATCGGTAACAACCCAGCCTACATTTAAGGGTACTGTCTGCGGTGGAAACACAAAAACAGAGGGTTCAGGTTCATGTAGGTCAGGGGTGCCCAATACGTCGATCGCGATCTGCCGGTCGATCGCAAAGGTAGTGTGGGTAGATCGCATGGCATTAAAAAAAATAGACGTCAGCCTATCGTCCATCCTCACTATGAAATTTGTCACTTGATTGACATACAGGGCAGCCAGTCTGACATCTGATCTTTTCTGACACATGGGTCACCACGCATGCGCGTACAAGCGCGCCAAGTGCGGCAAAACTCTAGCAAGCTACCGAGTTTATTAAGTCCAAATACCGTTCCACCTTGACTGATGATCATTTGGAAGTGTGCTACTGTCCGGACTACGCATCCCTGGCTGATTCCATTCAGTGCAAGTCATTGTCAGTAAGGTAATGACAAAAAAAGTACAGAGTTATATTGTGCAATATGGGTTCATGCAGTTATGCAAGGTACACCAACATATATTGTACATATAAAGAATACTCAATATATTTATAAATAAATATATGTTTTGCATTTTTATAGTAGGTAGATCATTTTGACTTGGTCATTTTATAAGTAGCTTGCATGCTGAAAAAGTGTGTGCACCCCTGATGTAGGTACAGATTTCAAGGGTACTATACCGAAAGTCTTTGTTGGAAACGAGGCTTAATGCTACTGTCAGCTCGGATCAGTGAAACATGACCTCACCCCCTGGAAATAACCCCTCATTTTCTCTCACTTTTATCAAAATTCCCAGATTGCAGAGAGTGAACATGGGCCCACATAGAAATCCCAGCTGCTTTTGTCCCCGGCTTTTGGTTTTTGTGACTTAAACTAAAGTAATAACAATTAGGAATTCCAGAATAATTATGTCTAGCTTCCCTTTAATCCCTTCTGTTGAAAAAGCACGTCTTCAAGCACATACTGTAACTACCCCTCGCACTGATAATTGGATTGTCCCCTCAAGTAATTGTTGGACGCCCCCTTTAATTTATTAAATTGAGGGCCACAAAAGAGCATAAAGTGCCGCAGTGATTACCATTACCCCTCATCTTTACACACACACCCACACACAAACACACACACACACACACACACACACACACACACACACACTCAGACAGACATCTCTGGCATGGTACTGAAGCTGTGCCATGGTAACACGCTATTACGCACTCCTCTAGCTTTTAATTCTCCCATGCACTGATGCAAGAGTTTAACAAGCATATTGATTTGCCCATGCGATACCAGCTCTCATATTCATTTCTCTAATGATAATTTGGGTGTGTGATCACCCAGGAACAGAAGTGTTTCTTATCCAGCGGTTTTACAGGGAGATCCATTTAATCTTTGTGTCAATATCCCACTCCTCCCCCCTTCTCCTCTCCTAAGCTTGCTCTTTTGCCATGCCTTGCAATTCCTCCTCCTGTGTTCACTGTCGCCATTTCTAATCTGGCCACCCTAAGGGAGGTGGCAGCCATAACCCATTCCAGTCACGCTGCCTTTCTGTTTACTTTCCATCCCACTTGAGGGCGAAATGACTTCCCAAAGACATCAAAACCTCACAGGTCCTATTCAATATTTATCATTTTTGTATTGCATTAATGCAGCAAATAGTGGCTGAAAATGCAGAGAAGTAAGAATCGTCCGAGTTCTGTCACTAAAGCTCACTTTGTTTTTATCTCTATTAAACTCCCACTCACCCTGCTTTTACCACTAGTTTGCATAAAACAGATGTGCACTGGCAGGTAAAAGGGCAAGACCAGTCACCTTCATGCACCCACCTCAGTAGGAAAAGTAACCAAGGAAAAAGAGAAAGCAGATGAGATGGATGGAGAGTGAGAAGAGGGATTGATGCAAGAGAGCAAGGGTTGCTGTTCCACGTGAATGAATAAAAGGCAAAAGAGATGCGATACAGGGAGGATTTGAAGTGCTGCTAATGAGCTGGGAGTTAAAATGGATAGCTTTGCAGAGGAAACAGATTTAAATATTACCAGCCAGGGATTTATGATGAGAGTGGAAAAACAGGCAGAAAGAAGCAAAAAATGTCCCTTTCAACAAGTCATTTCATCTTACGTTCAGTCTTAAAAACTTATTTTCCGTGAAGCAAGGGAAGAAAATCTATTGATGGTGTGAGAAATGCTCCCCATTTTAAGGATGGGAGGTTTTTAAAACCCAAGTACAAGACCATTTACCTTTAAGTGGAGATGTTTGAGGATCTTTGTCAGATTCTGTGCATGTGCTTTCCATTACATCTGTGAAACCGTGAATTTGACAAAACGTTGACAAATCTTTGAATGCGTCTCACAGGCAAGGTGTTTGCTGAAGGTGACACCTGCTTTGAATGAAATGGAAAACAATATTTCACTCAGGATTAGACAATTGTTTGCCGCGCCACTCGCTGAGGAGTGTCGGATTTCTTGGCGACTGTTTCCGCCGAGGTGTGGTTGCGTATGACTCTAAAGTTTGGAAGTGCTGTGCATCTCTGAAAGAAGGATTCATGCAGTTTATATTTACTCACTGGAACTTTACCAAAAGCAGAATAATTGTACGACTGTGATAATTTTACAACTGGATGTGGTTCATACTCTGCACGAGACCAGCCAATTCCTTCGGGCCTTATAAGTGTTGTCTACTAAGGTTTTACTAGCAATTATGGGCTGTGTCATTGTGAACAGACTGTGGTGGCTTTCGGTATGTTGTGAATCTGCTCAGCCGTGTGCAGTTTGTGATGGCTAATTGATGTCGTTGGGATAATTTGGGTTAATAGCTGCAGTTGTGAGGCAGAAGCTGTTCAGCTCTCACACATACATATTCAATGGCAGCAGTGTTGGGCCAAGTCACTTGAAAAATGTTATCAAATACTGATTATTTATCACTTCCTAGTGTGACTGCACAGTGCACAACAAAAGTCCTATTCGCACGGTGGTTCACAAACCCACCGAATCTGAACAAAACCCAGGTGTTTCCTGAATCTAGGTCTACCAGTGGCTCGCAGTAAGACGGCTAAGAAGACACAACATGTAAATAATACACAACATGTAAATAATACAACCTTGGAGTTATGGGAAGACATGTTCCTTCTCTTTTGGTTAGACGCTAGCTGTCTCCCTCCATCTCCAGCTCCCACACCAAGTAAACCCTCCCTCAGACGTGTGTCTCCACTGAACCCACAGAGTCTGACTGTGTGGGCACATATGAACTGTGCTTGATTGACATCTCTTGATAGTTTTGTTGCAGCTGTTGGGGAGAAACATCTTACACCTTTTGTACATCATGTACAGGGCTGTGTCACAGATCACTCCCTATGCACTATACAGTGCACTATATATGCTATATGTGCCACTGCACTTTATTTGAAAGTGTGAAATGTATGGACCATATAGTGAACTCAACACCTCCCACAATGGAACAAAAAAGCAGTGTTTATGGCATGGACTTTGCTAACAAACAAGTGTGTGGCGTTTTATAGATCATAGGTCATGCAGCACCTGAGTGAAAGAGGGATTGATTTCAGACACAGTCACGTGACATCAAGTAATATCCTCCATGCTGCAGCTCCTCCCAACGTCAACCTGAGTTGAGGTCTAATCAGCAAGAGTAATGAAACAATACTGAAGTTACTATTAAGAACTAGACCAACTGAGCTTGTGAAATTTAAAATAGAATGCACTGAAAATGTATTCTTTTATTAGACATGCCATCCATAATAACGCCCTTATGCGATTATACCTTTATGCACTGTACCCATGTGCAACATACTGATCCAAAAGCCAAAAAGCAATAAGGCGACTGCAGAATTTGGCAAACTTGTAATTTGTGATACTAGATTTCCTGGCACCAGTGCTGCAAGATACCGTAGTGGTCCACAATGTTAGCTAAGGAGCCAGTGTTACTGTGATGGGTGGCCTTAATGCCACTGTGTCAAGATATTCATCCATAATAGACATTCAGTGACAATTAGGGGTCAGGTGTTTCATTATGCGCACTATCATAAAGTAATCTTGTCACATCTAAAATGGATTATTATGGTAGGTGTCACTTGACGGAGTAATTAAAATGGCTTATTCATTGAACAAGTTGTACTGTTGTGTGCAAGAACTAGTGAGCCACAAAGACCTTTCTACTCAATGGGCTTTTTCAAGTACATCAAGCACCATTGACACCCACTTAATGATGACAGCATATTCTAGCATGCTCTATTCTTAATGCCGGCGTCTTCCCATCAATTAGGAAGATTTGAAGCCATGCATCAAAGAACGACATGAACATCAGGTTGTCTGATGTAAACAGCCCTACAGAGGCCACCAAGCAGATGGGGCACACTAATAAACTTCTGTTATGTCATGCTCTTCAAACAATGCTACGCAGTAATTTACAATCAACAATGCAGAGGACCCATTAAGATAAGCAATTAAAATCCGAGCAATTAATTATGTGACTGCGAACAATTAAAACAGTGAAATACAGAGAGAAACTGGATTTAGGGTTTCATACAAGCCTGTTTGTAAAATGTATGTTAACACGTCAGTTTATAGGAATATGTCGCTAAATTCAGCAGCCTCTATTAATCAGGAAGGGAACAAGGACCCACCTGGCAAAGGCCCAGCCACCTTTTGTTTTGAGGCTCGAGGATGTTCAATGAGCGCTGTTCTCTGGCTCAAAAGTATTGATCTGGCTAAATGTCACAATATACTGTGATGCAAATATTTGATAATGTGCATCGAGGGGCTGAAAAACACACAGCAGTTCTTGATGTGTAGATTATTGCGCCTTAAAGTGTATGGTATAATGATCATAAACGACCTGTGGCTTACCTACAGTTGACAACTACCCAACTTATCCATCGACCTAAACAAAGAGTGCATCCACCTCCCAGTTTACGTGACTGTCAGTTGGCTAAAGCACAGAGCTCCAGTTTCAGAGAAGACACAACAACTAGTTAGACTGCCAGGACTCCTATGGCTTTCATTTTTACTGCTAGCCGGCTGACAAACTCATCTGCACCAAACTCGTTAACCGATCATTGACTATTAACCCACAAGATTAAAAAGTATATTTAGAATGGCCGAATGTCTGTAACCTCCTGTGTAGAAAAATATTTTATAATTTATTAAAATAAAGTGCCTAGCAAACAGGAGCCAGATTTTGTAATAGACTAATTAATGATCAATAAAAAAAAGAAACACAAAAATGGAAACACATTTTTCAGACCTCAGATAGTCCTAGAATAAAATAAACAGCCCAGGCCTACCTCAGTCCTGACTCGCGGACAGCTTGTCTACCGGTCTTTAATCAGAAATATCAACGTGTCCACATGCTGTGGGGCTAGTCTGGTGCACAGTCTGCTGACCGTGAGACCGGCGGCGGGGAATACCTGCTCCGATGGTACTGATGTCCGGGGAACGTCAAGAGTATTCTGAGGGGGGATTGTCTCTCATATAGGTGTCCACCTCGGCCTCTGGGTCATTAGCTTGATGAGGGGTGCTGTAGTCGTCTCTCAGGAGTAACATCGTGGCTATTGATAATAATCTTGTTGATTTGTTTAACTGTGTTCATTGATCAAAATTCTTATTGTCTGTAACACCCCTCGTCAGAGTCTTACTTTGAAACTTCAAATCCAACATGCAGACACAGCCTGGGACGGAAAGAAGGTGTGATGAGGTTTAAATCGAGGATGCTCAAACTACTTTGTGTTTCCTGTGAATTTTTTTAATAATGAGTTATACTTTAATGCGATTCCTTGACTGTATACAAAGACCATATTTATTCTACATTCTGATCTTGCATAAGGAGGCCTACCTTTCACGAGAAAATTGTTTATTGCACTGTAAAAAGAACAGCATGGTTAGATTATTCTTCAATGTTTGTAATAGCTAATGGTGTTTGAGTCGTACTGTGAACACTGCATCATGAATTGATTTAAACAGTGAAAAAAAATACTGTCCCATCCTCATTCAAGGCCTCAGATGGAGCTTGGGGGGTTGTTGTGAGCTAAAAAGTCAATCTGATCAATCAGCTGTTGGCCTTTTCAAACGAGAACAGCCTCCATCTGTGGAAGTGCTATGCTGATGTATACCAGACACACACACACACACACACACAAACCTCAGGCTAGCCTGCACCTTCATAGGCAACAGAGTGTGTAGAGGAAGAATTAAAAAACAGCAATTTGCTGTCCCTTCTTCAGAAGGTGCTCTGTGTTTCCAAATGTGATTCTGCCTTTGGGCTGCGCCGTCGCCTTTATTAACAGATTAAAAGCCAAAAAGTAATTGAGAATTAGCAATTCATCAGCAAGTTATTGGCGGTTTGGTCTCGCCAAACTGGGTCTGAAATCATTCAGGCCATGGGCTCCTATTTTAGCAATCCTTTTTTTTTTTCTTCAGCTCAGAGAGGGAGTCAGTGGAAATACACTGTCGCCCGCTACTGTATTTCTTTTTGAGGTTTGTAATGTCTTTGACAGACGCAGAGCCCTATTTAACTGCCTCCTACATTGACACGCAATTTAGTTTTTGCTAATTATAGGGTACAGTGGTCATAAATTATTCCCTGCTCCTTAGCTCTCCCTCGCCCACTCTTTTTTTCACACACAGACAGCAACACACACCCACACTAACCATACAAACAAAATTACCCATCTGCTGATTTTCACACTGAGGCTGAATGTCACGTACAATGGGATGCCGCACACTGACTCGGGGTGGGGGCTGATAGGCAGAGAGAGCAGGCGAAGAAACGAGGGCAGGGAAAATCCAACAGTTCATCTCTCCCCTGCTGTTAAAGGCCATTCATAAATACTCAGCCTTCACTCTGCCTCGCAGTCACAGATTCTATGAGACTCCAGCGCCTCGGCACATCACAAACAGCGCTTTAAATTATCACAACACCAAAAGTTGGAAATATAAAATGCAGCTTGACAAGAGAAGAGGAGTAGGAGCCAGAAAAAGACAGCCCAAAAGTAGCCTGCTAACAGTAGAACATTCGAGAGCTCCCCAATTATAATAATGAGACAGTCACAGAGCTGCTATATTCAGTTTGCATGCAGCAGGAAGATACTTTTAGATTCTAATTCTGCAAGTGCTGAAACTTCTATTAAACTGGCTTTCTGCTGTGCATGTGTGATACCGTGCAAATGTGTCACTATGTCATGGAGTTAATAAGGTCACCGCCGACAGGAAGACACACAGAGAGGCTAAATTAATGAGAAAGAAAAGACAACAAAAGATTTTGTTTTTCCAGTAAATACAAATAAAATATCTATATCAAAAAAATCTTGGTTATTACAGTAGCAGATACACCAGCCCAGAATCCCTAGAAATTACATCCATGTTGGACGATTCTGTACCTCATGATTTACGTCTAATGCCAAAGTTCAGTGCCCTTAATGTAGCGAGGCGGAAAGTAAAGGTGTGGAGTGTGGGCTGGTGAATAGTCGCATAGCAGTAGTTTTAGTTGCCAAACCCCAACAATACCTTAATCATACTTTATTTGTCATAACCACAAACTTACTATAGTTGCCATGTGCAGATATTGTAGAGCGGAAATTTAAAAAATGTTGTCATTGAACGCAATCCAGGAATCTGCAGAGTCGTTCAATAACGGCGTGCTTGTCTGGCATTAGGTTTGGAAACTTTTACCTTGTGGACAAATAACCCCAGTGTGGTGTTTCACTTTTTCAAAAAGACCATAAATAACGTTACGCTGTCTAGCCGAGGCAAATAGCCCTGAGGCTAGCTTTAAAAAGCGGTGCACTTTTGGCTCTCTATGATAATTCAAGCAGGCATAAAAAAAAGTTTGATGGCTTTAATTGCAAGCTAGCTGTATGTTCCCAGATGGTCGGCCTGGATCTGTGTTGGTGTTGTTATTTACTGTACCTCCGTTCTCCCTCGCCTCGACGAAGATGACTCATGTGTCAGGAGTTGGAGAGCTAGCAGTAGAGGAGGGATTTAGCCTAAACTGCTAAAGAGAGGTGCCTATCTCTAAAGCTGCACTGTGTAACAGACATCGATGTGATTGACAAACATAAACGCAGGCATAATGAATAGACATACTCTGTCTTTTCTCTTGTCTCTTCTTTCTGTCTCTCTGTCTGGTCATAAATGTTGAGTATCCACGAGGGGGAAATGCTCCAATTCTCCCATTTCTCTCCTTGAGCGAGCTCACAGACTCCTTCCCTCCTTCCCACTCTGCCTCTACGTCTTTGCTGCCCTGATTTCATCGTTCTTTCACAGAGCCTGTCTGACCTGCACTAAGGGGATAGGACTCTGCCCTCCTCACCCCACGCAGAGCTAACAATCTTTTCCTGCTCCCAATTATGCTGAGCATTCACTGGCGCACACTTCGCTCAAGGTCATTTATTCAAGGCTAAGCTCACGCTGTTTATATTTACATAGCAAGGGAGGAAGAAGAAGTGCTTTGAATCAGAATTGAACCACAACCACATGCAACACTTTTTTTTTTATAATGACTGAAAAAGTAATGCACAGAGGAGGCTGAGTAGCCAGCTAGCATGGCATGTTCAACAAAGCTTGTTAAAATCAAATTCCCGGCAGAGACTAGGGTGTGATATTGAAGAACAGGGCTATAATGAAGACCTGACTCCCTGGAGAGAAAACACTCGTGGCCAGTTTCACAGACATGGATTACGCCTGTTCCTACACTAATTTGCCTTTTCAGCGGATGTCTCTGTTGAGAAATCTCTTTAGTTGGAGTCTACGCGTAACCGGCCCCCTGTGTCTCACTCCTGAACTTATCCTTCAGGTCAACTGTCTGGCCTTTTTCTCTCCTCTCTCTTTCTAAAAGCTTTGGACCAACATGGACTCCTTTCATCGGCACTCTCAGCCCTCTACCCCTGGCTAGGACTCTAGATTTAAGACCTTAGCAGATAGCACAAGTTGTACTGCTCCGGCTTATTCATCATGTTAAATATCCCTTAGCCCTCCGCTCCCTCGGTGTAGATTATTCAAATGACGGCTCCCTCATATTTGGAATTAGGCTGTAGACATATCGGCTCATAAATTGGCTCTATCCGACAGCACACTCTAGCTGCAAAGAACTCCCGTGATGTATGCTCTTGTGTGTCATAATGTACTATTATTCCATTTTGAACATGCTAGTGGGTGCTGCGTCTGTGTCAGCCGCCCAGATTAGAGTCATAAAATTTGCCGCTGAGATGATGTGACATTTTGCCTGGGCTGTAAAATCTCTGCAGGCTGATTGTACTTTCGCACTGTAAATCCAAAGCCTGCGAGTAAGAGTACTGAGTCAGGCTTGTACATGCTAATGGTATGTTAAATGTGTACATCTACAGTAGGAGTGGGTGTGTCTGCTCTTGTTTGTACATGCATTTATTCCATTTGCATAAACACATCCCCTGGGGATGTCTGCATGTGTGTATGACTATGAGTTTACACATGCACCATTTACAACACCTATCACATTTAGTGTATTCAGCCATGACTGAACATATGTGCCCACTATAGGCACTATATGCATGACTGTGTATCTGCCTCGCTCTGTCCTCCTGCATGCCTGCATAAAACTCTGTATGAATATTCATTATGCTCTCTTGTACTGTGTGTGTGTGTGTGTGTGTGTGTGTGTGTGTGTGTGTGTGTGTGTGTGCGTGTGTGTTTGTGTCTGCGTGGCACTATCAGTATCTCCCCAATCCATCGGGTGGGGTGGCTGTGGGTTGTACAAGGGAAGGAAAAGGGACAATGAATGACATTGACAGGCAACATGCTGCCGTGCGTCTCCCCGTTCCAGGGACACTGAGCTGATCGCTGATAGCAGATGTGTGTCTAATTGTGGTGGGGTTGGGCGCCCTGGATACGTCTCTGTCTCCTCTGTCTCTGCCTGCCAGGAAGCTAAGCCCCCTCCAGAGCCCCCAATCACTGCTTCTAATTAGAGGCCTTATCTCTGTCAATCACCGCGCCTTTCGCTCTCCTCTGTGGCCCGCTGCATGGATAACAGGGTAACAGGCCTGGCCAGGATGGTGCGGTGGCCACGGAGGACGAGAAAGCAGGAAAGACAAGGGAAGAGAGGGAGACATGCTGAAGGGAACTGACAGAAGGAGAGGGAGATTTTGGAGGGCGAGGATCAAAGAGGTGCAAGTCTGTACGTCTCCGTTTGTGTGCTGAAGTGTGAATGCATGCGCTGTGCTTATACAGGTGGTGTAAAACTGTGTAAAAGTAGAAGAGCAGGGATGTGTGTAATTCAAGTAAACTTAGCTTCCTCTGATCTATCCATCCAGATCCACTGACCTAATCCACTGGAGCAGTTGGATGGCTTAGTGGCAACTTTAACAGTAGCTATTGAGTGTGAGGAGAATAGTATCCATTGAACTTCCCCTCCCCTCACTTTTCTAGGCGCTTCTCCTGTTGGTTTTCAGTCACAAGACCAGTTTTCTACCCTTGAGGCTATACCGCCATGCTCAAAAATAAAATGATAAGATGATGGCATATAGGGGATTGTAAAGAGATAAAGTGGTATGCATGGTTCACACAAGCATTTCAGACATTCACTTTGACCAGCTAACATGCTAATGATGTTACTATCCCGCTGTGGCTGTTAGAATCTGGCTCCAGCTATATGGATTTTAAGAGGAAAGCGGCTTTTGTTGAAATAGGAGCTCAATAGAAGGCTACTCGTGTCGCAAGAGCAAACTCCACTCCTTCAAATGTGTAGAAAAGACTCTTTCATTACACGTACATTTAGTCTGACTTGGTAACATTTTGTGGCTGCCATTTATACCAGTGCAACTTTTAAAGAAATATCATCACTACAGATTTGTCCTTGGTTTTAATCCATTGGCCATCAGGTGTTAACTTCCATTTCAGTGTAAGTGAAATGCGTTCATGCTCATTTTCTGTAACTGTTTCTGTAACTTTCCTTCAAAGAGGAATTGAGACTTGAAGTTTTAGGTCCTGGACATAAAAATGAGATAATAGTTAATAAAATAATCATATCGTTGAGGTATGTGAACAGAAAATGTAGGTGGAGGGAGGTGAGAAGTTGAGGTTAAGTAGAGGAGATTGAAACAAAAGGACAGATGTGTGGCGATGAAGCTTAAGTGCGGGATAAAAAGGAAGATTAGGCCAGAGGTGAAGAGGGCTGGAACATGTCCAGAGAGAGAGAGAGAGTGAAAGCGAGAGGAGAGAGAAGGAGGAATCCTCTCCCTCACCTCATCTCAATGTCTCTCCATGCCAGTTCTGTCTGGGCACCTCTTCAAAATCAATTTAAGAAATTACCATTCAGCCAGAGTTCCGTCATTAGGATTTTATAATTTCATCTTCCTCCTCCAGTGCCTTTATCCCAGAGCCCCTCAGTTCATCTCTGCAGCACAACCCCGGTGAATAATTAACCGCGGCCGTGAGCAGAAAGACGATGAGCGACACAAGCGTTCTATCATTCACACACAGCCGCACACCTTCGGCGGCGGCGGCGGCGGCGACGACGTGCTTTTAAGTCTCTTCCTCTGCTTCTATCTCTCTCCAGTTTTGCTTAAATCTGACATACCATGTCTCCCGCTCGCACGTTAACATGCCAGCGCTCTGAGACACGTACACAAGTTCTCACACACGCGAATATGTCTCACACATGCACAGGCGCTCAAACCCACCCCCCTACACACTCACATCCACCTTATCATCCGCACACACACTTGCTTACTGTCTGACTCCTCTGCCCTTCCTCTATTCCCTCGAGGCATTTTAGCTGAGGAAGCAGAGGTGGGTGGGGCAGGAGGGTTTTGGGATGGGGCTGGGGGTGTGGGCAAGGTGAGGATATAAGGGCAGCACCTCACCCTCTAAGACCCCTATGTGACACAGCAAGCTGGCAAGCCTCTTCGTCGATATGAGTAGACAGAGACATGCTGAGGCTGGGGAGCCAGAGCCCGTCTGTCCTCTCTTGCCTGCAGTGTAGAGTTCCATAAGCCAGGATGGAGTGGGTGAGAAAAGTATGGGGGAGCTAGTGGAGGTGGGTAGTGGTTAGAGGTACACAATGTGTGGGTCTTAGCTGCGGCTTAGCCTTAAAACCAGATGTGGGTGACATGTTTTTCTACAATCAGTAGGAAGGCTCAATCGGATCCTGTGCAGTCCAGCCATTTCCAGACCTCTGAGACCAACTGACTCTTTGTGGAGCCAAAGGTATTTATTCCGGTGCCATTTGGCTAATGGGCCTGTGGTGTGTAATATCTGCAGCAAACAGCAGCTATTATTGATTATATATTCTGCTAACACAGGTCCAGCATTTCTCAGAAATGTGTGCTAATGTTTTGCCAAATAATACAGTACGTCTAAATCGGCAGACTCATAAAATGGCACACAGTCAGGGCCTGAGAGGTATTTCTAATAGATTTAGCTCTGCAAAGTTAATATGTGTCTTCTATTTGCCTTACTCCTATTAACTGTATGCATATTATTATGTTTCTCCTTGTTGCAAGCTTGTTGTTATTTAACTCAGGCTGCTCATGTTGTTGATGTCTTTAGGTTATCGTTTTAATTTGTTTCAGTCTCTCTTGTTTTATAATTGCTTCATGTAAGGGCATGATATTTCTGTTTTCTTTAAACTCATTGTCATAAACTTAAATTTTTTTCCCCTTTCTTTTTATAGCACACTTTTTTATACTCTTAGACATGCCAGCAGCTATATGTTCTAGGGATGGCAATGTTGGATGTTTGGTCTATATAGACATTCATGGTCCCCAGAGGATAGATCCTAATGACTTAGGTCATTCCTTGAATAGACTTAGACATTTTTGGTTCAGAGGAAAATGTCTCAACAACTGTAGGATGGATTAGCATGCAATTGGGTGCAGACATTCATGGTTTTTGTGATCTTTGGTGATCCCTCAACTTTTCAACTAGTGACATCATCAGGACAAAATTTAAATATGTCCAATACTTCGGTTTATGTATCTAAGAACAATCTCTACAATGAGCATCACAGCCTCAACAAGCTGCTAGCGTGCTTGTAGACTCTTGTAAAAATGCAAAGTGTTACACTTGCAGTTTAAAGTACTCCATGTTTTTAAAGGAAACAAGAAATTGCTTTTATCTATACAATGATAGGAAAGCAGAAGCTGTTCTGGCTGGCTCCACAACTTCTGGAAAGCCTACTAAGGGTAACTGATTGGTTACTGTCTCTGTCTGGAATCAGACCATTGCAGAGAAGGGAGACGGTGCCAAAAGAATAACGTTCCAAAGGATGTAATCTGGGAACAAATCAGTCAGGAGCTGCTGGCAGATATGCATTCAGATCACAACTGTCAGTTCTGATAGCAAGTTAGAGGAAACCAAAAGTAATAAAACCTTTAAGTGTGGGATATTTGTATCCTGTTGGCTTGGTTTCTCTGGATTGGTTTACAAATGGGCAACACTTAAGAGGAAAGAACCAAGTTGCAGACAGAGCTGAGAAAATGTGCTTGCCTAAAATATATATTTGTCTGGATATTTACCTGCCAAGCCTCTGTGATGTTATTGGCATGTGGAGGTGTGTGTGTGTGTGTGTGTGTGTGTGTGTGGGGTTTAGCGTGGCGATGTCTGACTGCATGCCCTCCTCTCATATCATATATAATGTACTGAATCAACGCTAGTTAGAGTAAAGTTAGGTCTGTACGACAAGTGTAAAAACTGTGAGACGCATTCGTTTTGACTGCTGCAAACTAGGTGGAGTTTACAGATTGGAAGGGGCACGTTATCGTTCTTAATAATGCACATTCCCCAAAGTGTTGACTAATTGGAACCATTAAAATCTTGACACCGGTGGTTAATTTGTTTCCGTGTTTTAAAGCGATCATTTGTCCCATCGGAAAGCTCAGATGAAACATGAGGTGATTATGCCAGTAAGTGAGTCTGATGGAGTTGGAGCGAGTTGAGCGAGGCGCGGGCCAAATATGTACACTTCCCAAAACCCCAAACGTCATCAGTCACTGACATTTTTGTCACGTGCAAATACTGGACCTGGATCGTTGTTGTCGTGACAAACAAGACCTTTTGTGAATGCTCTGAGACCTAAATGGGAGAATAGTCAGCTTGACCTTTTTGTGAAATCCTTGAGGGGAACTCAGTGAAATATCTTAATTAGAAAGAGATGGAGTTGCTAAGAACACACATTGATCAGGCAGAAACCACAGCTGTGGAGACGGGGCTGGAGGGAGGGAGGGAAACACAATGCAAGGCCGTTGTCGGACAATAATCATGAATCATGTAAGTCTGCTCTGGAATGAAGAATGGGGTGGCTATCTGTGCAAACTTTTAATACAGATGCTGAAGACTCAGACACAGGATGAGAAAACCGGGCTTCTACGCAACAGAATTCCATTTCAGTAAATTAATTCTTGTTTATGTTCGGCATCAACTTCAAACACAAAGTTTCACACAAAATATACACTCGGTGGCCACTTTATTAGGTACACCTGTAAAATCTAAAGCAATCCAATGCAGTAGCCATACATTCTACATTTACAAAGATAATAATATTGTCGTAGAGGTATTCATTTAACTGTATGTGTATTATTGAGGTTGTAGTTTGCAATGGTGTTGATGTAGACTGCTTTATGTTGAGAGGTGTTTCTAATGTTCAGCCCATCTCATTTCCTGCCTCAGTCTCTTTCTTTCACCCGATCAATGACCGTCCTCTAAACATAAATATTACTAATGGAGTTCATGTTGTCAACCTCAATATACAATTTCTTAAATTGCATAATACTTGATCAGCATTTGTGCATGCATTAGGGCTACAGCGAATGATTACTTAAAGCCTAAGCTGACATCTTCATATTGCTTGGTTAGTCCAATCAAAGCCAAAAAATGTTCCATTTACCATCAAATACGACACAATAAAGCAGCAAAGCCTCACAACTGAGAAGCTGTAACCAGGGAATGTCTGACATTTGTGCTTGTAAAATGACTAATTTTGTTTTATTTTTTTCAAATTTTTGACAAATTTTTGATTAATTGATTATCAAAATAGTTGTCAATTATTATTCTGTTGACTAATTGATTAATTCTTTAAGCTGAGCGCGTATTGATTTTTTGAAATACAAATTTCCTCAATCAATCTTGACTTACGAAGCACAAACAACAGGGACAGGCACATTGTCAGTGACTACTGCTGTTTTTTTCCCAGTATGTAGCAATGATGGATTGTGTTGTGTGGGCTTCAGTTGACATTAATAGTCCTTTTGTAATCATTTTTAGTATTCCTACAAGCGTCTCTTTGTTTATTTTCAGGTGTTTGAAGCTTTTTGATTTTCTTTCTTTATCCATCCTATTAGATGCCTTTTCTCCTCCTTTTTTTCTTTTACTTCTGTATTTTATCACTGTGCAAATACAGGCTGTAAACTCCTGTGTGGGCCCTGTGGGAATTGTTAGTGTTATGCTCTGCCCATTGAGCTTCACTGTACAGACCCACAGGTTCCCCAGTGCAGTCAAGAGTGCAGTGCAAGTGTCGCTTGTAGCTTGTCATGGCTATTGACAGAGACCTTGTAAAACTCACTGAGTCCAGTGAAGCAAGGCACCAGTCAACCTCCGCTTCACCTCCTCGACTCCCGTTGACCGGCTCTGATGTAAACAGAGTGCCAGCAGAGCACTTATTTGACCAATGCAATATGCTGTCTGTCTGCTGTGATGCAACTTGTCCAATTTCCAGCCTGCACTTTGGATTTCCATCAACTTGCATCACTGTGAGTGACTGCTGTGATTGGGAATGTGAGCATTTCATTATTCTTACACTTCCATTATTGCAGAGAGATTAAGAGCTATATGAGATACAAGAGATATTATTTGGCCTGACAGCATTCAGAAGAAAAAAGCTACTGGAGGACCCAGATGCTGCTGGTTTCATCACACAACTCCAAAGAGTTTCTGAGGTTAAAAAAAAAATTAATTTCTACAAAGTTTTAGCTATTGCGAACACACAGACAGAGAACGTAGTGATATTGATCTGCTGAGGCTAAGAATAATGTTCAAAGACGTCAGGCTTCAGGGAGTAGGCTGGTCGGGTTTCATTAAGTGTAAACATTTTCAAGAAAGAAATAGCCTGAAATGAGAGAAATCTAGGGAACGGGAGATGAGGGAAAGATAGAAAGCCAATGAGAAAAGAAAGAGAGAACAATTCATGTGCTTTTCTGTTTTTTTCTTTTATTCCTCGAGCCATCTCTTTTACTCTGCAGCCAGCTCAGGATAGATGAGCGTGTTTGCTGGATGATGGAGCTTTTCAGCCCTGGTGGTGGCTGCAGTCCCTGTCTCTGGCTTTGACATGAAACTATGGGCAGCAGCTCC